>NC_084600.1:20633649-20936149 GCF_033807715.1 Cololabis saira | reverse complement strand
CAGCCTATTCGGTTGCTATTTTTGGGTCCCAGATATGATACAGCTCAGAGAGTCTTAAGATATGTATTTGGGTCACTCCACCCCTCCAGCACCCTGTGATATGACACCGAACTCGTGATGCATCACGCCAGTGCATTTCAGCATCAAGCAGGCTGATCTCGCTCAGCTCCAGAGGAATGTGTTTGTGCAAGTCTGCTGTACTTTGCCCTGCCCCTAGCTGGGAATAATTATTCCTCTTAAAGTGTTCCAGGAAGACAACTCATCAAGCGGGGAATGTGGCTGTATGGACAGAGCTGATCACTTTAGCAGCTGACATTATCATTTGAAAGGATTTGATGTTCTTAAATTGCCACATTCTCCAGCAACTGTGATCAGATCTAGGTGAGAGGTCAGCATATGTGAACGTGACTCTTATCAGTGATAAACTTTAATCCGGCCCGTTGTGTTTTCCGTGACAGGAAGACCAGAACTTTCTGGATGGGACTTTCGACTCCACGTCAACAAGTTTTGCAAGAAACACGTCACACAGGTTTTAACTGAACTTTATATACGAGTCAGGTACACAGATTCCAGGTGCTTACCAACGGTAGCTGAAGTAAAACTCATCAATCCAGAAAACTAACAAGAATATATGTTTTCCTCTTTCATCTGAAGAATGGAGGTTGTGAAACACGCCGGTGGCTGCCACTGTGGGGCGGTTAGGTTTGAAGTCTGGAGTGCTCCAGATCTCCATGTTTTTCACTGCAAGTATGGATTAACTCATTTAACCATACTATTACACACAGATATTAAGATACACAAGTCTAAATGTAATTGGCATTAGTATAAAAATATTTACTCCAACACAAGTTCTCTAACAATTATACCCCCCTCCCCTTTTTCTTTTTTTGTTAAACCAGCTGTAGCATTTGCACAAAAAAACAAAACCATCATTTCATTGTCCCTAAAGATCACTTCACACTCTTGCAGGTAAGAAGTCCTGTTTCAAATCAACATCTCCATCATTTTAAAGACGAACAAAAAAAAAGTCAAATTGTGATTTCTTTCTTGTTCTTTTCAGGGGTTGGATAACCTGACCACATACGCTTTTAACTCTCACGTTGCGAAACACACTTTCTGTAAAACGTGTGGTGTTCAGAGTTTCTACACGCCCCGCTCCAACCCTGATGGATATGGTGAGACTCCTGCTTGTTGACACCAGACTCATCAGTCTCATGTGCTTTGAAAGTGTTTCACAATGCAACAGTGTTTACTGCAAACTAATCATGTCACGTTTACTCCTAACTAACTTCCCCAGTTTTCTCTGTAATGCTGAGCTTTTGCAGCATCTGCAGAAAGCAGACGTGTTATGTACACAGCAGGAGCCTGATGTTATGCCTAAAAATCTTGCGTTACTCAGCCGGTAAAACCGGGTGTTCAGACGTTTATCTGAATTCCCTTCAGGAAGTATTGTTGAATCGAGACGGTTAGCTTTTTTGGTTTGCACGCAAATGATGGAACCACCCTTTGTTTTTGTTTTCTCCCCAGGTGTTGCTCCACACTGCCTGGATCCAGGTACCGTCCGCAGTGTCACCGTGGACAACTTCTGTGGAGACCAGTGGGAGGAAAGCATGCAAGCTCACAAGAGCATCAGGGGCATGTCTAAACCTCGAGAGGACACGCAGAAAACATAAAACTACCGTGGTTCAGGAACCAAACTTCCTTTAATGAGAACTTCCTGAGAAATGTTGAAGATGAGCAGCTATTTTATACAGTGTCACGACTGAAAACAATAAAGTTACCCCTTTACCAAAACAACATTACTGATTAAAGCTACATATTTCTTTCCTACCAGTGCCTCGAGTCAGTAGACTGAAAGTTAACAATCAACACAAACTTTTAATAGATCTTCAGGTT
Organism: Cololabis saira; assembly: GCF_033807715.1. Classification (NCBI taxonomy): domain Eukaryota; kingdom Metazoa; phylum Chordata; class Actinopteri; order Beloniformes; family Belonidae; genus Cololabis; species Cololabis saira. Next base: position 20,934,253 of record NC_084600.1, on the reverse strand, counting down.
CTTCGGTCCCTGTGGAATTAACTGGAACGTGTTTACGAACATGTATCGAGAAAAGGCGATGTAGAGGTACCGGAACCACAGGAGTTGAGTGCGATGACACAGCATGGCGGCCTGAAAGAGAATAAGATTATATAAATCATGACTTTAATATTAGGAGGTAATGGTGGTTAAAATCTAATGTGGAAATGCACTCATTGGCTCTATGAAGCAGTGCTCCTCGCTTTACCCCTCTACTGGGTTTACGAACTTGATCTCCTGCTTCTTCAGCAGATCTACTGTAAATAATCTTATTACCACGCGCTCTGAGCACGTGCGCTTTAAAAAGGGGCAGACAGTGGCACGTCTCGCCAACTACCGTGTCAGGTTTGAAGCTTACTTTGGCTCGCCTGTAGCCCCGTGAGCCAATTATACAGCAGAGATGTGACGGCAGCAACTCGCTGACTGGCAGCTCCAGGATGGAGACGTACTTCCTCAGAAAGCTGACGGTGTCCAGGGAGAGCAGCACACAGTCTGAGAGGAGAGACAGAAACTCAGTTAGCCGTTAATACTGTTAAAGCCTCACTAAGGAAGCAAACAGTCAGTATCTGTTCTTCTTTGTCATGTGAAGGAAAGTACCGAAGCCTGACACTGCTCTTCTTTCATGCGTTTGGATCTGGCAGGCACTTAAGGGGCACGAGGAACTTGAAGCTACAAATAATGAGCAGGCATGTTTGTGTAGGGTTTAACGTTCAGCTGAGCGTTATCAGCTGTTTCACCGGGAGCAGACGGAGGAACCAGTCAAACAGGAAAAGCAAAAATGTCCTGTTGGAAACAAACACGCTTAAAATCATTCGTCATGCTCTAAAGAAAGAAAGGCAGGGCGAGGTCATTCTCGGCTAAGCGGAGCGTCTTTGCAGAGGTCGCAGGACCGAGATGATGACCTTTCCCTACTAAATATATCACCAGCTATAATCGTTTCCCTCTCCCATGACTCGCTTCATCTTTAATACTAGTTTCTGCTGCAAGAGCTTTTCCCAAAGCACAGAATAAAGTCAGTTTTACTTCAATCACTGTCATACTTTTGCTTTCACAATGCGTTCACAAAACTCATGAGTGTAAAAACATAAGTGCTGTGAGCAGGAAATGAAAGTTAAAGTAAAAAGAGACAAAGTCATAAAGGCTGATTAGGCCTGGACATGGACACAGGGGTCTTAACTGGTGCCAGCAACACACTTCTTTGAGCTCTATGAATATTAACAAAAAACAACACAAAGCTAAAATAAAACCCCTCACAAGTGGTAAGGCCTCTCTCCATCCTTAACCGTCCTACTACCGCCACCACCGGGACAACACACAGTACGGGAAACTTAAGACACACTAGATTTATACAACACGTTTGAACAGAAGAGGGCGCTGTACACCCACAAAACACTCCAGTCCAGTCTGCAGTTTGCAGCATTCTCAGGGTTAGTTTTTGTACTTGGTTTAGTGTCAAAATAACAATAAAGTTCCTTTAAAAAAAATAAAACGCTCACAAAGAGCTTTTATGAGAGTGACCAGTAAATCTGACTCATCTAGAAATAATCTGTGAAGTTTTCTTTTCCAAACCTACCATTGGGTGCTGCTCCGGTGCAGGCGAGGTGTCTATGGGGACAAAAAAAAAAACAAAAAAAGAGAAGTCAAATGATGAAAATGTCAGAAGGAGTGAAGGTTTCAGAGATACGTCTCCCTGCTGGGGTTTGTGTTGGAAACTTGAAATGTTAGTCAGGGTGTGTTGTGTCTCTGTTGTAATCAAGGATGTTTTGGAGCCCTTGTATCTGAGCTAATTCTCAACATCTACTGCTCTGAATGTTCTTGTGTCAAGTGGAGGTGGTTTTGGTTTTGGTATTTAGCGCATTGACATTTCTTCTCGTCTTCATGCTGATGTTGATCAAGGAACCCTCTGGTATCGCCTGCTGACGTCTGCACATTCACACGTAGATATTTTTTATTTATTTCTTTACATCAGTCCTCTAGCCTTGCATTTTTATGCATGCATCAACGGTTGACGAAAACAAAAGTGCAAAACACTGAGATGCAGAGTGCTGTGAAAGGAGCACAAAGCCCCTCTGGGATCCAGTCTAATGGGAATCATGAGATGGGATTTGGAGAGCTCGCATCTTCTAAACAGATGAGGCTCACAGATTGACGGGGAGCCATGAGAGGGGAAATGCTGCTAATTGCTTGGAAGACGGTCAAGTACATCACCAGGACAGTGATATAGACGTCTTTGCACAGAACGCTTAAAAGCAAGCGTTGGATTTAACTCGATTTAACTGGCTGGGCTGACTTCTCCAAGCCGGAGCTGCCCTCCCTCCCTCTCTCTCCTCCACGTCAGGCGCAGGATTTATGGCAGCTTGCTGGAAGCAGAGACCAGAGCCTCTGAGGACTCTGTTTGGATGACCTCTCTGCTATGTAACACAGCAATTCTGAAAAACATAATGTGTATATGTGTGTGTGTGTGTGTGTGTGTGTGTGTGTGTGTGTGTGTGTGTGTGTGTGTGTGTGTCTTTGTGGGGAAACATTTTGGCGAGATGACTGTTTTTGTCCGAATGCTCAGGATTTTCCTGGAGAGCGTTTTATGACCGAGCAGTGGACTGTATTCAGTGTTTCAACCATAAAATACCCCAGAGGACTTAGCAAAAAGAGGTTTTTTTTGGTGACGACAAGGCCTTCCGGCCCGGTCTTTACCTGACAGCTTTATGAAGGGCCGTGTGATTGGCATGGCCACTCACTCCTCTTCCATCGAAGGTCAGCACCTGAAACAACAAAATATCTAACGGCGTGGGTGAAAAGCCAAAATCATGGTGTCTGAAAGTAAACTTAAATAAACTAAAGCAATAAAAAAAGAAAATAAAGGATTTGAGGTTAGAGGACAAAAGTCTGCGTGCAGCATGACAGCTGATGATTGGATGTCTAAAAGTGTATTTCTGTGTTCTGTGTTTGGGCTTTTCCTTGTTTCATTTAACCAGATGTTTCTCCTTTTCTGTGTGACTAACAGGAGTCTTTCAGTTGCTTTTGGATTAGAGGCATTAGAAAAAAAGTTTTTTTTTTTGCAGCTGAGCTTGACAGGATGGGAGGAGCCGCCGTGTTTGTTTCTTGTATTTGACAACAAAAAGGGATCAGCAGCTTTAACTCAGAAAGATCTAAGCAGGCTGCTCCACAAGAGACGTTTGTTTTTTCCACCAACGCCGCTGTGCTGTCTTTTAGTCAGGGAAACAACTATTTACGCCCTTGTTGAAATAAACCAGATGGAAAAAGAAAGAAAAAAAAAAGGTTTGGTTCGGAATTTGCCAAATTCCCATAAGCTAATAGCAAGTAACGAGACCGGCGCTGATAAGGATCTTTGTACAAACACTCAAATAAAGCTCAGTGTTTCTGCTGCAGCTCAGGCCGTTTCCCCTGGTTTTTCAAGATGCTAAAAATGCAACGTGGCTTTCGACTGAAAGACACGGTGGCTGAAAGGGATTATTACCCAAACCGCAGTCGAACTTGGATAATGAACAAGGAAGCTGCGGTGCCATGACATATAGCCAAAACAAAACAATACATTACACAAGTCTCAAACACAAAATGGCAGGGAAGTCGTGTGTTGACACCAAACAGGAAATGGCAGAGAAAGCCACTGCATGGAGAGGACAAAGTGTAACGCAGAAGCGAACGTACCAGGTTGCAGGAGTGAGCTCGTATGTGCTTCACTATCGTAGAGGAAACCAGCGAGACACTCCATTCTGATCGGGGATCATCTGGAAGTTTTCTGGGTGGCAGAAAAGGGACTCTGGTTAACCACCCTGTTAATATTACATGACACATTACTGGGGGGCAGCTGCGTGTTGCATCTGAACTGAAAGTGCTATTTCTGTCCCAAGAATGAAATATATTTTTGCCCAATGGAGATTCGGTGCAGCATTAGAAAGAGAGCTTTTATTCAGTGCACAGATGAACAAGTGCTAGGAAGTACAAAGGTTAAGGGTCAGAAGGCCAGTAGCTGCAGGCAACACAGAGCAGATCAAACATCACTGTTGGTCAGCCCACTTTCTTGGCTCATTAAACATACATATACACCCCCCACCCCCACAAATGTACAGTCATAAGTATTGCTTTGAATAGTTTCTCAGAGTCATCTTCAACTTAAGAGAAGGCAGCTACAAATATATGCAGAGAGAAGAACTTCAATATGAGTTTGACTGACACGGTTCACAGAAACCCCCAGGGTTTTGCGTGGCAACCGGAATAAATTCAGTCCTCATTTTTCTGCTTCATGTTGATAATAACAAAGCCAGCCAGCATCCCTGCGAGGCACTGTGAAGCTTTAAACTTAAAAAGGACACTTAACGACGTAGGGGGAGCCGAGAGACCCTCGTGTGAACCGTGTAAATGGGCCGTGCAGTAAGTGGGACAGTTCGGATGCATGTTGAGCATTTAGTTGTGAAATTACTTTAATGATGAATCCAAGGGAGAGCTACTTGGGTGTAGCAGTAATTTATACAAACACTGTTAAAAGAAAAAAAAAGTGGGGGCTGGTGTGTCAGCAGTTGCCTCGCTAACCTTTCGTTGCAAACAATGAGTCAGGACAGTTAAGCTAGTCGAGGGAAGTGATGGATTAGAACCGCAAATCTATTGGCTGTCTGGGATGTGAGGGTCAGGCTTTGGGTGCCGGGGGGTGGAAAGGTGGGGTTAGCAGGGTTGAAAAAAGGGAGGGGGGGTTCAGAGATAGCTAAAACTGTCTGTCACGCATTGAATACACTCCTCCGGCAGGGTTCTGATACCAGTGACCTACATATAGAAAGGGCTGTGTGTGTGTGTGTGTGTGTGTGTGTGTGTATGAAACTGAAAACAAATTTTATTCAAACTACTTGCTGCCTAAATCTACTAAGCAGTTGTCTGATGTCTAATTCTAAAGCTGTGGTGAGGAACAGCGAGTCCAATTTGTGAGAATTTAGCAAAAGTGCTTAAATAGTTTATATAAAATCCTTTCTGAGTTTAAATCAATATTTATTTCCACACTGCTGCATCTATCTTTTTAATATTTTAGATATGTCCCCTTGCAGCAATTGTGACTAAGCACAAGCCTGCAGGAGGGAGGGTTGGCAAAAAAAAGAAGTGAGAAATAAACAAGAGATACAATACACCTGACCTTTCTCAAGCAGGATGTAGGCTGAGTGTCGGCCTCGCCATGGCAACAGCGCACAATGTCCTAAAGTAACCTCCCCAGCTCCTCTTTGTAGCTTTGCATGTGGATGTCTAATTGCTTGCAGGCATCTGTATGCAGTCGCTGAACTATGGCCCACTAAAAGGATTCTCTGAATGTGTGTGTGTGTGTGTGTCAGGGAGAGCTTGTTTAGTCTGGTCACATGGACCGCGGGCCTGTGAAAGCGCCAGACTTCTGTCTACACCGTCAGATCATATGTCCTGCTGGGAACGGCTGAGATGCCACTGCACGCTGACAACACGCGCACAATAAGTCCCTCTAAGGCTGTCGCAAATACATAAACGACGGAAATCGACACGTGCTCCTTCATTATTCACTCGGCATTCGCGGCTGCAGCTTTTGCCACTATTCACACATGCAGAAGCAGTAAAGGGAATAACGCTGTTAACCATGGAAATAAGGGAGTTGTTTTGGAAAATAAATCGTCCAGAAAAAGAGCATACCAACGCGACAAAATTACAGTCTTTTGCAGGCTTGCAGAATGAGATTGGCAACGCGGCAGCCAGTGTGTGATAGTGACAAATGTATATAGGCTAAAAGCACAGCCAAAGGTCAGTGGCAGGGCTGGAATATGTCACTACAGTTTACTGCACCCTGCCATGTGAGCATAAATCAGCTGGGACATTTTTTAAATTGTTTTATACCACAGATCAAAGTATATATAAACTTTGTGTGGGACAACCACTTTCCTTTCTAGAAACATGAGCTCGATGTTTATGTGCGTGTGGAGATTTGTACTAATCAAATTAAAATGAAAAAGCTTGTCGTTCGTCTCATAAGAGCGGATTTCTGAGTCAATATAAAGCATGCGAACCGGACAGTACAAGCAGTCAAAGACAGAAAGAATTAAATTTGGCGAGACAGAGCGAGGCCTCGGTTCAGTCTGATGAATAATGTAATGAAAAAAGTGGAATGGTTGGATTTGTGCAGTGAACAGTTATAATCAGGCCAGGGAGCAGACTGAGGTCAGGGCTGAGCAAGAGGAGAGGCAGCAGAGCGTGCTTAGATCAAGTATGATCACAAAAGCCCTATCGTGGACTGGGGCCCTAGATACTGTCAACACAGCTGTCCTATTCAGTGAGCATTAAAGCGAAAATCCTACTTTAAAAAAAGAATTCACGTGTTATTCCTGTCATCTTGGGGAACGGGTCTGCAGCGGCGTGCGGGCGAGTCTCGCCCAGATCTGTCGTCATTACACGCAACCAGTATGGTGTGATTCCGTGCCTCCAAAGGGGACAGTTGAGGACGCCACCCTGATCAGCGAGACGATGTGGTGCAGGAGCATACCGCAAAGAGGACGTGTCAACATTTGTTTATGCAACAAGGAAAGAGCTTTCATAGCACGGCACCTGCACTCGTTGGTGTTTGTGTTACAAATAGTTGTCTGCTTGGCAGCCAAGTTCAAGGCAAATATTTTAAGCTCTCATGTTGTGAGGAACTGCTGCAGGTTGTGTCTGTAGAGAGTATCACACAGAAGAGCTCCGCTCCTGGACCAGGGGGCTCATCTTCATCCCACATAATGCTTGTTTAAGGCTAAACGCAATCTTTTATGACGACACTAAAATGTTTCTAAACACAAGAGATTTAACTGGAGATCAATAATGCAACTGCTGTATATGAGCTTTACTTGCCTCCCCCCCATGTCATTTCTGTTCAACGCATCTGCTGTCACAACTACCTAAAATCCAGTACTTCTGTGTACATCTTTCATTGCTTTCCTACTGTGGAAGAAGATGGGTTTTAAGGAGGTATCAAACTAAAAGAAAATAAATCTAATACATAACACTAAGAAGAAGCTTAAGCAACACAATACACGTCTTAAGACGCGTTTCCATTGCCCCCACCTACATTTGTAGGGGCAATGAAAACAAAAAACAAATATAAAATAAATTTTGTAATAGAAACGGTACTTCATCATCTGAACAGCGGTAGTGGCAATTGCAATAATTAGTCAGCGACTAAAGATGCTTTGTTCCATTTTCTTCGACGTTGAGGTTTTCTTTTTTTGTTGTTTTGAACATAAGTCTCGCAGGACAAGAAACGCAGAGTGTTACGCTCATTTGAAGTACAGCGATCAAAGGAAGCACAGACCCCCCGGAGCGCTGCCTTTATAACTTAGAACTGAGATTACATTTTCTTTTGTGCAAAAATGTAATGGAAACATGGTCATAGGTAAGTGGTTTCTAGTCTCTACTGCTTCTTTACGGAGATTTAAGACAAAACGGACGGACTCAGACTGCAAACAGTGAAGAAGAAGAAGAAGAAGAAGGAAGTACTGCGGAGCTAGTTAATAATAACTGGTGTAATCCTGCTCATGCTACAGTGATAGAGCGTCTCTGCATCCCAGATATGTAACTTGGATGTGACTTTTCCATCCATGTTGTGAATGAGGGAGAAATTGAGAGAATTCACCAGTGTTACCAGTTCACGGTCCACCTGATATCATCGGCTCACTTGGAAAATTAGAAACACTCCAGTGCATTTAGGACAATCTGCTCTATTTCCAACGATGCAACGGATTATTGATTGACATCTTTTCAGTTTTCTATTTGTCTTTCTTAATTATAGTGCTCAAATATAATTTCCCTTTGAAATAAAAAATAAATAAATAAAAAATATTTCTATACACTTCAGACATGGATGAAGGGAGAATAATTTAAGTGCAGTCCTGGTATTTCCACAGCAAGGATTAGTTTGAAACAGAAATGCAGTAAACTACATAAATCCCTTCTTCTGTGTTTAACTGTATTGTATTTATTTGCCACGTTTGCGTTTATATTCACTTTCAAATATTTGACCCGGTCAATGTGTTCAAACGTGAGCAAACAAAATATTACAAACACTCCCTAATAATTATGTGGTACAGTTTTTCTGCACCACAAACTACAGCCTCCCTGATGACTTAAAAAAAAAAAAAAACTTCCCTCCACACATTCCCCTGTGTTATTAACACCAAATACACAATTCAGATCATTTGAGCCTTAAATGTTTAAAATGGGCCACATAATACACTCTCGTGCACAATCAAATGGCTGGTAAGAAAAACAGGGCAGAAATCAATCGGACAAGGTTATGGGCAAAGCCAGTGGCGGCGGCCAAGCACAGGCACACGAAGAGGAAAAACTGTTTGGAATGACCTACATTAGCTGTGCTTAGAGTTGCCAAAATGTATCCCACAGTCCTCTGCAGTTGGCTTCAGCAGACGTGGACACAGAGAGGAGGAGGAGGAGGAGGAGGAGGGGTGAAAGGAACGGAGAGAGCATGGGAGAGAAAGCGATAGAGAGCTCGGTTATGAGGGAGTGGGACTCTCAAAAAAGTTGATTAGGGGTATATTTTAAGCAAATAGAAGAATACATAAAAATGGGTCACCCTCCAATTCAGCAGAGGTGCAGACAGCTCAAAGATCAAAATTCAGCTATATTCTGTATGCACAAAATGATAACAATTTGTGTGTGTGTGTGTGTGTGTGTGTGTGTGTGTGTGTGTGTGTGTGTGTGTGTGTGTGTGTGCGTGCGTCTATTTAAACACACAAACACAAGCAATGCTCTGTAGAAAAGACCACCTGGGCAAGCTGCCAGCTTATTATTGTGTCCCAGGTTAGTGTCAGAGTTCATTCAATGCTCCTGGTGAGCCAGCATGTAAAGGCTCACGTGTAGGTAGCTTAGAGCATCTTAGTAAGTCTAAACAGATACAAAGGCAGTTGAAGATTTTAACCACTGTAAAGAAAAACCCTTTTATATATATTTTTTCTGTAACTTCTCTTTAACTTGGAGGCCAACTTCTCTAGAGATCCCTTTGCTTCTATGGAACTGAGAAATATTTAAAAAGACAAACAAAACAACAGTTCTTTGAAATGTTATGTTCTTGAAATGTGTGAACAGTGTATCTCTACATGGATATAATTGCTTACAAAGAGTGGGAAAACCTGATTTCAACTTCTACCACTGAAAATCAGCCCTGCTCAAATATTTTTTAATAACAACAAAGAATATGAGGGGAATAATCACAATTTAAATCACAATTTAAACTCTGTTTTTAAATCACAATTTAAAAACAGAGTTTTCTCTAATCCTGTGATAACTGTGGTTTTTTGTAATTTGTACTTTAATATATATATATATGTGTGTGGGGGGGGGGGGGGGGGGGGGGGGGGGGGCTTAAGGGCTTTGTGTTGCACAGTACAGATTTTTCACTACCTCTACATTAATTTAATTTTGGACATAGAGAGAAAACATCAGCCCAGGGTAGATTAGATCTGTCCTGGAGAGAATAGACAGATCAGCCTCATTTGTTCTGAAATATTGGGTGGAAGGGACTTGTGAGCTCTAAGAGGCAGACATGCTGAGACCTAACCCCGTATTAGACGGAAAAAATATTGTCATATTGTCATGTTATTTTCAAGTATTTAGGTTTCAACTTTAGTTTTAAAATAAATTCATAGTGCACAAAGCATAAAAAACAAAATTAAATATGCAGCAAACACAAGTTCTTACAAACTCAGGGCCTTTAAACCATTTGATGACGATGATATGCATGTCCTGTTACCAGTGCTTACCTGTGGTCCAATATGGTGACCCTGGAGGTTGGTATTCCCAAGATGGCACAGCTGCTGAAAAGTTCTTTTCTACGCTCAGCTCCCTGGTTGTAGTAGTTTCCTGTACAGTATTTGGGGAACAGATCGGACTATATTTATATTATAAATATTTATATTTATCCATCTCTTCTCTCATTTGTCAGAACCATAGTGGGATTTTTCATAGTCCTACAATCCAGCTTTTCCTCTCTGACAGAACTCAATCAGTGTTGCTTCTAAAGGTTAAACAACTGTTTTAATATTTTACTTGGCTGATAACCTGTCGTGAAGCTGAAGTAATTTATGTACACCTTGATTTCAAAATGATGTTGCGATAATTTGGTCCTTTTTAAACTTTTATAAAGTGGAATTCCTTAGGAAAGACATTTAATTTCAGCCAATGTCGGACTGATGATAAAACTAAAACATTATATGTAGACATAATGTTTATTTAACTGACTGACTCAGTCATATCACCAGTGTGGTGCTTTTTCTCACTGACTTTCAAAGAAAGTGTTATATATATATATATGTGTGTGTATATATATAATGTGTATATTTAGTCTTGTAGTCTGGACTTATCTGTAACTAAAACAAGTTAAAACAAGTTAGCGGCGAAACAGGTGTTTAGTTTGAATTCCAAACTACGTGGTCACCGTACCTTCGGATAAACACAGCAGGTGAACGCAGACATTTAGCTCAACGAGTCGAATAATCGTTGGCGCGAAGAACATACACTCATCATCCGGGTGCGCAGTTACAACCAGAGCTGTGACGCTGTTTGGTTCTCCGTCTGATGAAAGGCTCATTACATGTTTCAATGACTTCACGAAAGTTCGTCCATCACGATAGTAAATGTATTTCATCAACGCTAAATATGATAAAACTACGAAAACCACCAAGTAAACACACATGTTTATGCCCGTCCCCATAAATAACCCGTGTGTATACAAAATACGTGCCTGTGAAAGGTTCCGCAAGTAAAACAAAAAGAAAGAAAAGAAAAGAAAAAGTATGCAGCCCTTCCCGCCCCCCTCTAACGTTGCACTTTATTATAATAATTAATTAAAGTCAAATGAACGCACGAATACCTGTATTTAACCTAAAAATCCTCATTTTTGTTCTCGACTGAATAACTTTTGCATATTGCTTTATTTAAGTTTAAAGAATTTAACATGGTCAACGGATTTATCATGGCTATGATAAATAATGATCGTCGTTGCGTATTTGAATTAACTAAGCCACTATAATATTGATCAAATTAATATAAATATATCGCAATCAATCTTTTTGAAAGTGAAAATTATAAACACAGCAGCCTTACCCTGTTTTAGGGGAAGGTTTAAGTGTCACACTACATTATCCTTAAAGATATGTAAAAATATTAATTTAAAACAACTTGAAAAAGACAGATAATATGACGCATATTGTTTGTGTGAATTCCTACACTAATTTTAATTGTATGTACTCATTTGTTAAACAATCGTGCCACTCAGGATTAAACTGGGTAGTGCCTTTTATTTTCCACTTCAAGGACATCGACCGACAAATGCGGCGGAGCCTTTAGTCTGTTCAGTCGTTCACAGCCCATAACCTGCGGATTTACAGTCAACAATTCACACCGTTTCCTGCCCAGGGATACCTTTCTCCCCCATCTGTACATCCTTAAAACATGCGGTGAGTACAAATATCCTCTATGCAGCACACCAATATGTGTGATTAGGACCTATTTAGACGCTTAAACGGTTTACGGGGAAAATCTGCCGTGCAAGATGGCGACGTGGTTGAGGATTCAAAGGTGAAATACAGTCTGAGTTGGCCAGTAAACGACGACAACAAGCTCTCAAATGTCCCGATGCCGCGTTAAGATGTTAATACAGCGCCCACTTTAAAGCCGACATTTATTCTTGTGCTGGTTTCCGGAGATGTCCCTGTTGTTAGACGGTCCCATCCCCCCGCAAGACCAGCTACAAACCCAGTTGCGTTTACACCACGGTGTGATGTTAAATGACAACACCACGCTGCTGCTGCTGCAGCAACATTTTTACAGTTTCCACCACTTATTCATGACCAGCTAAGGAAACCAAGTTTCCTCACAGCTGTTGGATTTTTATGGCAGCCGTCTGAGTCACCAACGCAGTACTGTACCCCATTATATTAACACAAACTCAAGGAGATAAACTTATTTTAATAACCTGGCTCTGCAGGCTCATACCGTCTGAATGCCTCTAACTTGTCTGAAACTGTTGCAGCAGATGGGTATGGGGATACTTATGTGTATTTAGCAAATTTAAATTATTATCAATTTTTTCTATTAATAAGTTTCAAACATGCCTGTTTATGTTTAAGTTCATTCATTTCAAACAAGACATTCCAGGCACTTTTCATAATTTTTTTCTGTTATCATCAGATATTCATTCTTATTCAGTTAGAGGTGGGAAGAACTTTCATTTACCTCTTTGTCGTACCTGCAGTCACCAATCCTTTATCAAATTCCATGGCCCTCAACTCTGGAACTGTTTAGATAGATCTCTAAAGTTAGTGTCATCCTTAAAAATGTTTAGGACCAACTTAATGGGGTATCTTTTATATAGACAAAATTAACAGGCTATTCGTACTAAAATGAAATTGCCATTTCATAGATATTTTTGTTTGGGTGTTTATTGTATTTTTCTTTGTTTCTTTTACCTTTTCTTTTCCTTTCTATTCTTTTTCTATTGATTGATTTGTTTTGGTGATTTTGTATTGAGGGGGAGGATTTTTTATAAGCCCTTCGGGCTTCTTTTCCTCTCCTGCACAAATTATTTGTCCTTGTATGATAAAAAAAAAACTTTACTGTTGTCATTGTGCAAATAAATAAATACAAAATAAATAAATAAATATGTATCCACCATTTTCATCCCCTCATCTGCTCTCATCTTACAGATAAAGTAGAATAAAAAGACTTGACTATATTGTGTAACAGGTTATGGTCAGATCGCTTAACTACTATTTCTTTCTTCCTCCAAGCTGATGCTCTGATGAACTCTCATTAGAGACTCATAGAGTCTCAGAGTAATCAATCACTGTGCAATAATAATAATAATAACCACAATCATATGCTGTAACAATGCACCTTTCAATAACCATGTCTACCTCATACTGCTGCACCTTTCACTTTAAAAAAAAATTGTATATATGTTAATAAGAGCTGTCATTCGCCTATTTACTGTACAGTGAGCGCAAACAACCGAGTCAAATTCCCTGTCTTGTTTGACCTGACTTGGCCAAACAAACATGATTATATGATTATGATTCTGACTGTACCAGCTGACTGGGATGATAAGCATATTTCTAGCATCATGCTTGCACAGTTGCTTTTAATAATCAAGAAAAAAATGTGATTCTCCCCTGGTTATAACCCCCCCCAAGTCTTGCTAAACTGGAGACATGCTGTGTTGCTCTTTTGAAACCAGGTGGTCTGTAATTATTCTTTTTTTTTCCTTCCTCAGTTTGGAGCACATGTGAATAAATAACGTGTTTGCAGTTTTTGAGTGTTGTACAGGATAAGAAAATGTGCTTTAAAAAACCTCTGCAAGGTTAAAAAACTGAATCCTCCCAAGCAACATCAGAGCATCTTTTTTTTTTTTTTACTTTCCTGTTCCACTTGGTGTCAACCATAATTATACATGTTTGGTCTCTTTTTCCCCTTGTTAAGTAAGCATCATCACCAACCGTTTCAGTAGATGGATGGGCAGATGATTTTAGAGGGAATAAACCCAGCTGAGACCAAGATGGGACTATAAAGGAGAACATGTTTAGGGGAAAAGTAAAAGAAAAAGCATGAGGATTGCTTATAATATTTAATGCAACTGTGAGGTTCTACGTCCTCTTTGGAAAGTCTTTCTTTTATTTGATTCAGACATTTAGATTTGCATTTAGTATTTTCTTTTAAGCTGATTTTGTTTTTCTTAGTTTGACTTGAAAACAAAAGTTTTTGCACAAAATGTGACTTTTGTGTGGTGGTGGTGACAGCTTTGTCAAGAGGACATAGGAAGTGATATTTGTTACTGGATTTTTGATGTATATTAGATGTTAAGACAAAAGCAGCTAGACATTTCATATTTAGAAAAAGCACAATGTAATTGCAGAGATAACTGCTATGAGTCATTAAGTTAGTGGTCTGCAGACTGGAAGGGGGGGGGGTGGTTCTGTGTCTTTCGTGATGACAATAGTTTTGGATTTTGATAGGGTCCTAATTCTCCTCCAAACCGACATGAAGTTAATAAAAATGGCAAAAAACATTTGCCTGGCCAGCCAATACAACTTTCAATGTTTCCAGTATAAGTCATAGGTTAACACCCACCCTGCCTAGTTGGAATTGGTTCTTTATGTTCTGTATTGTTGGAAATGGCTGTGAGTTAGCAGGCTAGAAGAACCATTTCACAAGAGAATGTTTGTGAGGTGAATGACTACGGATAACAAGGTTACAAACATTCATGTGATGAATTCTTTAGTTGAATGTTGAATGATAAAGAAGGAGGAAAAAAAAAATTGTACATCAAAAAATGTACCCTAGTTGGATGCATGATAAACCCCCCACCCCCCTAGAAACAAAATCAAAATATACATATTCAATTATGACTTTTCGGGGATTATGTAACATTCATTATACTAAGTGGAGACCTTTGTCAAAAGGGGTTGGGAGTAACTGTCTCTTCCCTAGGTCTTCCTGTAATCTCCAACCTAATTTGGGAGACTCTTTCTAATTTCTTGCCAGTAACGATCACATTGAATGCAAGTTTGGCATTGACATACTATTTGTTAATCTTGGGGACACTTAAATTATTTTAATACATTTTATTATGATTATTATTATTATTATTATTATTATTATTATTATTATTATTATTATTATTATTATTATTATTATTATTATTATTATTGTTGTTGTTTATGGTTTGTTTGGCAAGTTCAAGCAAAGGCAGAAATTCTTTACAGAGGCCTGTTCAAACCTGACAAGGGTTATCTTTCTAAAACACCAGAGCCTGCCAATTTCTTTTAATAAACTAAAGGGACACTTGGACATCACAGTGCTCTAGTGAAGCCAATACCCCATAGAGCAGTTTGAAGAATCTCATCAGGGATCCACACTAGAATTGAATCGGTTTTTGCTTTGCCTGTTTTCTGCCATGCTCCACTTCTCTGTCAGATTACATGAAGTTTGGGCAGGTGCTTTTTTCCTAATCTTGGTGATGGATTGACAAACCAACTGGCAGCATTGAAAACAAACCTACTACAAGGCAGGACCTAGCCAAAGAGCAACAGTTTGTATTTGGAAAAGATGAATTATCACCAGTTGACCATGATAATACTCTGCCTGGGACCAGATGTTTTCCATTTAAATAAAAATAACATGAAAGACTCCTTTGTTTAACACTGCATTAATATACTCAACATATCACCAAACTATTTGTTTGCAATGTAAAAAACTAATATAAAAGATTTTAAATATTGATAAAGTACAAATAACTGTTACTATTCTAAGTTTGTGGGTCCAGACAAGCGGCTATTTGACATTACCCTGAGAGTCGTTATATTTTCATGAAATGTAATTATGAAAGAATAATCTTACCAGACTTACAATTATCTATTTGTGGCTGCAACAGCACAGCAGTGTCAGCTACCTACGTTGGAGGTTATGGGCGGGTATCCGGCATGACAACGATCAAAAATTGTGGTTCCTAATTACTGACTGATTCAATGAGGTTCTTCTTGGTTCATCTGGTTGGTTGATTGAAGTTTGTTTTGTGAGTTTGATAGAGGGACATAAGCCAACAACCATATGACAAATATTTATTTAATTATTTCCCTTGAAAGTGCCTGACATATTTAATCGGTTTTGTAAACCCTTCTTTTCTGGTGATCCTGTGAAACAAACCATCTGGCATAACAGGTTATCCTGTGCAATCTAGTGTGGGAAAGACATTTTCCTCCATGTACTTTTTCTCCCAGTAGGATAAGACCACCTTGGATTTGGTTTTAATAGTGAGAGTGTTTCAAATTCTGCTCAAAGTTCCAACTTCTGTTTGTTTTTTTGGATGAAGTGGTGTTCTAAGATCCTGTACTGGATCCTTATCAAAGTGGTCAAAATTGTTTGGTTAAGATCGTAGGAGGACCACGGCGCAGGTGTATGGAGTTAGTTTTGGCCTTAATAATACCGATTATGTGAGGTTGCCATTTTTTTGGGTCTTTTTAGGTTTCAGATTAAACTTGTGTTATTGTTACAAATGAGGGCTTTGGACTGCAACGAGAGTGCTATGCAACTAGTTTTACCACAGTGCAGGTCAAATTTTAAATGTTTGTTGTACGATGAGAATGAATGTCTTGGTCACTGCACAGTGCAGCACAGTTAAAACTGCTCGGTAATTGCTTGAAACAGGGGTCAGAGGTGAGTCTGTGTATAATATTTCTGCTTCTAATGCAAAACAGGACAATAATGATAATAAAAAACATTGTAGTTGGATTTTCATTATAATTCACAATTAAGTGTGTTGAATGTTGAGTGCAAACCTGAACTAACAGAGTAGTTAGTGTGTATGAAAATGTGTAATAATATAAAATAGTGAAAAAATAAAGAAATACAGACAGGATTCTTAGAATTGCATTGAATGTATTTCTTTGAGATGTTATAAATCCAATGTATTCTGTTCTTTTTTTCCGAACAGTTTAATTTAATGTACTGATCATCCTCTACATCTGCATTTCAGCCCTACAACATATTTCAAATATTGTTAGGTTGGGAGCAGTTTGAGTGGAGAAGTGAGGTTTTACAAAAATATCATATTTTGAATAAGTGATGTCAGCAAGTGAGTGTAGTCATGATTTGGTCTAAAAACTTTATCCACAAAAGCCAAAATCATTTGAGAAGGGAAAATGGATAGAGGATCTCAGTAAAAACTCAGTAAAAACCTTTGGCATCATTAAACATGTATATAAAAAAACATTTCTTCATAGAAAGATAGCAAAGGATTTGCATATTTATCCTTCAACAGAGCAAAAGGGCATGTTGCCACTGTTATGTTTGCCGTACAAGCAATTGCATGGCCAGAAGTTTTGATCTTGTAGCCAGAAAGATGTTAGATAAACTTGCTTTCTTTGTTTCTATCCTGAAATAGACAGACTGGGGGAAAGAAAAGCATGGTTTTTGAACCAGATCAGGTGGATGCTACATGTATGTGATGATAATATAAATTACCTAAAAGGTAGAAAGCTTAAGCAGTCTGCAGTCTGTGAAGTTAAAATGACGAGTGACAGTAGAGCAGATACAGAACCATCATAAGGAGTCTTGCCCGTAAAACATTGACCGTAAGGTAAGGTCATTATTGAAGTAAACAGTTGGATTAATTCAGTGGAGTATTCTGAATATAGTCAGATACTGAAGTCAAATCTTAAAATCTAAACCCCTTCATTACAATATAACATTGTGTCAGAGGTTTTGTGGCATTCTGCAACAGCAAATCACCTTCAAAGGTCTGTTTCTGTTAAATTCACAAATACAACTTTATTATTCAAAAAAGAAGCCTGACGTTAACTTTGTCAAGAGGCGATAACTACATTTCTTCATTCAGAGTTATCTGGGATTGGCCAGCTCTTTCATCTCATGCAGTTTGTGTCGATGCATTCTTTCGATCTTTTGATTTTATTTGCTTTGTATGAATTTATTATTTCATTGAATTCTCATCCTCTTATTTCTTACTCAAAAAGATTAAACTCATTCCAGTTCATTTTGATAGCACTAATTCACAACAAAAGTAATCTCCAGGAACTTCACACAGAAATTAAATGGGATCAATGCAGTCAAATGAAACACTTGAGAGTCTAGAGTATCATCTTTATGTCAAAAATATGACTTAAAAAAAAACTGCCTTCATGTTTCTGTCTTTCTGTAGGTGGTTTGTGTCTCCAAACATGGTGTAGCTGAGCTCTGTGATCCGTGAAGCAGCAATAGCCCGCTAGCACTGCGCCAGGATGTCCAGTAGCTCGGGCTACCCCCCCAGCCAGGGGAGCTTCAGCAGCGAGCAGAGCCGATATCCACCTCACTCTGTCCAGTACACCTTCACCAGTGCACGCCATCAACAGGTAAAAACCCCTCCATTTGCACTGATGTTTGAGCTCTGAGTCCTTTTTGTGTTAGTCCAAAATTACTTTTTATATTTTTGGGATGTTATTTTAATAACCCTTTTTCAATAACCCCAACAATTTAGTGTTTTAACACTTGCAAACACAAATTTATTTTGTGTTCTAAATCCACATCACTTGGCTTTACGATGTACGTGTTTTATTGTTAATCCATTAAAAAATATATATTTAAAATCATTCTATATTTCCTACGGAAGTAATTGAAGTTGTGATCTTACTGTGGACAATTTAGACCTGTCTTGCATGTTGAGATGAGAAAACAATCTTGTTCCTGTTATCAATGCCTTTTATCTTTTGTTGCCAGATTAGTTTTTATCAGTTTGCGGTTGCAGCAGAAAGATCGGTTAGATCAGGGCAACCTTGCAGAAAAAATAAATAAATTGCACTGTCAAGGAATTACAATATGAAACAAACAGATCCACTGGTTGAGATGGATTACTGATCCAGATAGACTAGGTCCACTCAGGTACCTTGACATGGTGAACTGCAGTTGTGGATTGAATGCAGTTTGTTGGTCATCACCATTTATTTAATCTAGAGCACACAGAAAAAACAAATGTCTTGAATATGAAGACAGATTGAGGAAAGAAGAAGAACATACAGAGGGCAAAGCTTTACCTATAAAATGATCTCAACTCAGTCTGCAGCAGGTTTCTTTACCCTATAAACTATAATTCTCATGGAAAGACAATTTTCTTTGTCTTATTTTCGTGGTAGTCTTCCTGGTTCAAATGCTCTCCACCAACATGATGTCTGCTAGGAGCAAAGTACTTGTAAGAGTTTATGTCTATCTGAAGACAATGGTTGCTTTGTTGTTTTTTGCAGCCATTTTGCAGTGGCTAGATATGGTGCTCTAAGTCTGAAATTAAATATTTTCCTGCTATGAACAATTGCTTGCTGTTGACATAATATTATTGCTCTGCTGTAAAGGTAAATGCATTTTTTCAACCATTAAAATGCATGAAAGAACTATGCATATTTGTTATTGTTTTACTTAATTCATAGAAGCTAACTTTCACAGAAAATGGTCAGCAGAACATTTCTGAGGATTTGATTGTTTGCTTAAATGTAGGACAAAACAGGAATTTGGAAATGTTTCCTGTAACTGCATTTGCTAATCAGGTTTGTTTAGCAGTCACATTGTGCTGATAACGTTCAGGTGTTCATTACCCTGTATGGCTTTTGCAATGTTCAGAAAGTTTCAGTCAATTTTATTAGCAAAATTCGGTTTGGTTTGCCACATAGGAGCACCACTGCTGGTTAAATTTAGTTTGTACTGACTGATAACATGTTTAGGATGAAGTCTTGTCCCACTTTTGCCAGGTCGTCTTCCTCCGTGTGCAATCATTTTTTTCCTCCCGAGTATGCTCTGACATGCTTTGTTTTTCTGTCCTTTTTAAACTACAGGGATCTCTCCTCCTACAGCTGCTGTTATATATATGAACTTTGTGGGTTTTACAGAGGAACATGCTATTTTACTTTGATTTTGAACCTAAAAGCATTGACAATATGACAGCATTATGTTCAGAGTTGCAGTTCTTAAGTGGTATAAACGCCTATTGAGTTAAGGATCATTGCTTTTATTACATCAAGTTCAGCCGAGAGCTTACAGGAAATTTGTGGGTGGGGTTGGAGGGTTTGTGCGTGCGTGCGTGCGTGCGTGCGTGCGTGCGTGCGTGCGTGCGTGCGTGCGTGCGTGCGTGCGTGCGTGCGTGCGTGTGTTCATGCGCGCGTGTGTGTGAGTGTGTACATGTTAGGGGTTGCTATAAAACAAAGGTCCACACTCATTTTAGGAATGTCGCAATTAAATGGTCAGTCTTCAACCCTTGGAGCCCCTGGTTTAAAAAAAAAAAAAAAGTAATAAAATTGGAAATACAACTAGTTCAGCATCTTAAAACACATTTAAAAAATATGTAGTTATTGGCTTTATTTTAATAAAGTAGAGGAAAAAATATGGATTTATGCAATCATGAGTGAATATATGATTTCAAAACCTTTGCACCCATTTCAACTTGGATGATAGCTTAAATTATTAGACTTCATCAATTAAAAACTATGTTCCTCATCATTCAAGTTTTGGCTTTCTTTTACTTCACTTGGCAGATCAGCTTTGGAGGATAGTGCTCTTTTTGAATTTAAGTTTGCATCATTAATCTCTATCAGATTTAAATCTGGACTCCCATTGAGGTGACACTGTATGTTTTTTCCTGCAGAAGAGCTGTAAAGCCTGAATTAAGGTTCTGCGTCAAACCAACGCAGAGCACACGCCGTCACCGTGACGCCGTCGTGAACCCTTCGGACTTCTCCATCACTCCATTTCTCCGCGGTGCAGTACCCCCCGTGACCGCTAATTTGCGATCTTTTCCTGAATGGTTTATCCGACTTTTTCCGGTCACAGTGAATCAAAGAGATAAGGACAACTATTGTGCAAAAAACAAAAACAAAAAAAATCACACATACACGAAGAAAAGAGCGCTGAAAGTTCACGACTGCTTCAAACCGGAAACCGGAAATGCGCTGCTACCAAGCAAACCAATCACACCCCTCTCCGTCTGCACGTGGTCTGCGTCGCCTCGACGCGTAGTTACAATTTTCGGGAGGTGCACGTCAGTGACAGCGTCAGTGACGGCGTGTGGTCTGCGTCAACGCGTACCACACGCCGTAGGCACAGCGTCGTTTTGACGCAGAACCATAACTCAAGCTTAACTCTGATCTGTGGCAACATGAGTCATTATATTGAAAAAATACATCATCATCTTTTTTTCACCCACCCCCTCCACTTTGGGGTTAAACATACCTATCTTAAAGGCGACAGACATATTTCCCTATGCCCTATTGTTCTGACCTTAATCACATTACTTTATCAAATCATTTACGGTATGTAATGTTCCTCTCCTCTTTAGGATTTCACCACCCCAGACTATCGTTCTCACATGCAGGACCCACAGGGTCGGAGAAGGCTGTCTTTACTATCTGAATTCCACCCTGGGACTGAAAGGTAGCTTAATCGTTACATCTCTATTCCGTTACCTGAATATCAGGTGTAATGTTATCTTCCTTTTTAAGATTACAATTTTTAAGAATATTCACATGTGCTGACATGTTTTGGTATTTGTACACTTTGGTGTCTGGTTGTAGAGTTCTTTGTTTTTCCTTTTGCACCTCCTCAGCTTCTGATACATTTGTTGTCTACATTTAATCTCTTAGGCCTCCAGAAAGACGCCATGGTTACGAACAGCAGTTTCACTCCATCACAGCCCAGCCTGAGCATGAAGCCTTGGAGGTTAAACGCCCTCGCATGGAGACTATTGGCGAGGGCCACATCACCCGCACCCCTCCCACTGCAGGGAGTATTGTGCTCCAAATGCCCCATAGTGTACAAGACAGTTTAAGAGCAACTGTGGAAGTCAAAAAGGTAGGGCTCATTCCCTCTCCCCCACTTTTGTAAACTAAGAGTCCTGCAGTGTTTCTGTGTCCAGTTGTTGGTTTATATGAGTGACCCAGGTGAAATGAATGCAGTCAGTAAGTTTAGTGAAAGTCTATGTATTTCTGCAAGTCTATTTTAACAAGACTTTGTTGCAGAGACATTTTTTTAGCTGAGGTGTTGATTTAATTTTATCATCTTGGAGAAACTTTTGACCTTTTTTTCGAGTTATCAATTTATTCCCCTTGTGCAGGTTATTTGTCGAAAAAGTTTGAAGATGTATCGTCACAAGTTACTGAAATTTGTATGGCATGTAGATGTTAATGCTGTGATTTTTACAAGCTTAATTACTCATCTTTTTTTGCCAGGAGTCTCAGTTCAGTGTCAAATTGGAATCACAATCTCCAGGAGGACTGACTCTACACATGAATGAAGACCAAGACAACTCTCCATCCAAACTATCCAAGGAAGAGCTGATCCAGAGTATGGACCGTGTGGATAGAGAGATTGCCAAAGTCGAGCAGCAGATTTTTAAGCTGAAAAAAAAGCAGGTTGGTAACCAGTCTTTTTTTTTTTTTCTTTTTTTTTTAAGCATATTTTGAATACAAAAGATATTGTGAGGATATTGGAGACTTTGGCTGCGTCCGAAATCGCATACTTCCACCCTAATGAGTATGCAAAATGAGTATGCGAGATTTTTTAGTGCGTCCGAAACATTAGAACGTACTCAATAGCAGTGGCGACTGGTGATAAAAAATTTGGGGGGGGCGCACTGTAACTATAAACTCTACTTGAACATAAATTGTGTTGTTATTTTTTTATTACATATCACTACATATACTACATATACATATACATATACTACATATACATGTAGCATATTTTACATAAACATATTTAAAAATTTTCAAGTAACAAAATAACATATTTGAACCATTTTTCTTTTTTTTTTTTTTTTTTTTTTTTTTTTTTTTTCAGTTATTAGATATATAGATATTGATATTGATATTGTCTGAAAAATGGTTCAAATATGTTATTTTGTTATTTGAAAATTTTTTAATTTGTTTTGTTGATGAGAAAATATGTTTCTCTATTTGTCTTATTTTTGTGAGGGGGGATATATATTGTTTTTCGGCACTACCTTGTTCTCTATAGCTGATATAACATGAATTACTCCTATGTGGGATCAATAAAGTTCTTATTTTTACCATCTCAGAAAATTAAATATATTATATTTGGTGCCTAACTGTTTCCCAAGTATATTAGTGCATGTGAATGAATAAATGAGACGTAAAACGTACATTTCTTTGTAGAAAGGCGCTTTATGAAAATAAGTCAATTTAGTTGTATTAGTTTACAGCGCAGTCGTGCCACATCCAATATGGCGGCGACGTTGACGTATCGCAGCAGCTCCATGGGGCGGATATGGATAGATGTCTATGTCTGTGACCATATATATATATATATATATATATATATATATATATATATATATATATATATATATATATATATATATATATATATATATAAAGGCCTTTATATATATATATATATATATATATATATATATATATATATATATATATATATATATATAAAGGCCTTTATATATATATCTATGGCTGTGACTCCGTATGCGAGTGACAGATGCAGTCGTGCGTCTACACTGTCAGGGGTGTGACTTTGATTGACAGCTCATGAATCGATCATATTGGATGAAGAATGACAGAAAAACACTGATTGCAAACTGCGCCGGGAGGAGAGTCTTTGAGTAACCAATTAGAGACCAGCATGAAGTCACATGGAAGAAAAGTTTAAGAACATACAATACACACTAATTTGGCCGGCGCCCCTCGCCATTGAAACCTATGTATTCCGGTCTGCACAAAAAACAACTCCTGAATGAACCCAGTATGGGTTTATTTTATGAGTGCACAGATGTGATAATTACTTTTTATTACGTAATTTATGTGTACTGTGTCTATATATATATAGGGTTTAGCTGAAAGTGCAGGAAGCAAAGCTACCATTTGATTGACATACTTTGGGGGTGTTTCCGTTGGCCTCCGAAGCAACATGGCTGCGCCCCTCAAGAAGAAAAACGGCCTTCAAAACCGGTGTTCAGAACCCAAAGGGATAGGGACCTAACGCTTAATCCATTGTTTTAATACAGCCTATCGTCCGACCCGAGCACGGTGACATTTTTTTTGTGCCACTGTTTTGCCTTGGGAGCTAGTGACAGAGGGAAAACAGAGGGGAGATGAGCTCTGTGAGTAAACGCAAGCTGGCGTCATGGAACATGCAGCTCCTACTGTCACTCAAAAGATTCCATGATGGTGACAGGCTGGTGCAGCGCTGTACTGGCAACATTTGTGCCATGTGAATTTCCAAATGGTAACAGCGGCAGCTTAAGAAGGATGGCTTTTTTTGCATCAATACAGTATGTCACAACTGCCGGTGGGAGGAGCTTTAGTTTATACTTGAAACCTTTAAGGCTGATGTCAAAGGAAATTTAGTGTTTAGATGTCCATCATCTTCTTATTATATCTTTATCAATATAGTGTTTCCAAAACTTAACTGTATGAGTTCAAGGACTATTTGTTTTCTTGTTTAGCCCATCTTCCTCTTTGGACATGCATGTTTTTGTAGTTTGTGGTTGCCTGTTGCTACCTTTCTCTCATGTTCAATCTCATTCGATAGGAATGCAGGGCGATCTTTGCTAGAAGAGCATACCTCCCAGTTTGCTGTCTTCTTTTTTTCTATTGTTCAGTTTTCTATTGTTAGTTTTCTATTGTTTAAAATATTTCAGGAGCTCCTTTTCTCAGTAACCTGGTACATACTGTAATGACTCCACTGATTTGGTTGTCTGATTTGGTTGTCTGCCATGGCCACAGCGTCAGCAATGATCGGTTAAAAACATGGTCCAGCCTACATGAACAAGCTTTTACTGAATATTCTGATTAAACTCAACATGGGGTTCAGGTATCGGGAGGACAGGGTCCGCTGAGCATCAGGTGGAGCAGCATTTTCCCCTATTACCTCACTCACAGTGAATATGGACTTAAAAAACCCCACGCAAAGTTTGGACATGTAAAGATAAAACAGGCCTACCAGTATTTTCATAGTTATCTGTTTTTGTGTGCTGTTGATATAAATGGCATATTTTGATGTTGTCTCTTAGCAACAACTGGAGGAAGAAGCAGCAAAGCCAGTGGAGCCAGAGAAACCAGTGACCCCTCCCCCAGTGGAGCACAAGCACCGCAGCATCGTCCAGATCATCTACGATGAAAACAGAGTAAGATGAGACATCATAAACAAATATCCTTCTTTTTGTTCTGAATTTATTCTTTTTAATTGTCAGCCTCCATCCAAAAACTTAAAAGAACAAATGTGTTTTGTTTAAATAATTCAGTATCCAGCAGAGAATACAGGCTTTTCCTTTACATTTTCATAACAGAGGATACATGGGACAATTACAGGTTAATAATGACAGTTTCTTCTGGAATTCATGCTTTTTTGTTTACTGATAGTAAACAAAAATCATTCCTGTTTCTGCTACATTTATCATCTGCCATTTTGGAGCTATTTTGGGTTATTACTGATGCAAAAGGAAACATTTCCTGCTGCTGAATGCTAAAAAGCAGGCATTTGGCATAGTAATGTTTTAGCTCGCAGGAGTGATATTTAAGTGTATCCTCTGTTGGAATAAGCAGTGTTGTCTTGTGGTTTCTGGATTATTGATGTTCCGAAGGCGGTTTTGGGAGAAAGTAAGCACGTATTTACTGTAGAATCCTTTTTAATGTTTGAACATTGTAAAGTTCTTAAAACCCACTGAAGAATAGCTGTAGCAAAAGGTCAAATGCAGCTGTAGGCGTCATTTGCATTTCAACTGACTGAAACACAGATCACAGCCTCATCCTCAGCAGCACAGTGGGTGAGGGTCTGTTTTGTGGAGGTCATAGCAGTTCATCTCTGTCAGACTGTGTTGTTGTCGGAGAGAGCGCTGAGACATGCTTTCCTCCTCAGTTAACCATTAACACTTAAGGCTGTAAAGCTGCTCAAGCTTCATGCACAGCATTTAGTCTGACAGCTGTGGTTGTTTGTTTCCGTCCGTAGATGAGGGATTGTGAAATGTTAAATTAAACAGTCCTTATGAGTAAGAGCAGTTTTTGTATTTTCTCAGGCTCCTTTATTTTGTTTTACAAAACTTTGAGGAAAATGTAAATGTTTAAAAGCTGAAGCTCATTTCTTTAGGCTTTTTTTAGAAATGTAAAAAATAAGATGATCTTCAGATAGAATATTGAATATTTTAGGTAGAAATGTTTGAGAGTTGCTCAGCTTCCAGATCCTATGTCTTGTGTTTCAGTAGTGTTTCATTAAAGTCACAATCTTCTCTCTAGAAAAAAGCAGAGGAGGCCCATAAAATACTGGAAGGCCTTGGTCCCAAAGTTGAACTGGTATGTTATGTAATACTTCATAGTTTTTCTAACTTTTGAGGAAGAAGCAATGTCTAGGTACTGCTGTTTGCCCAATGGCTAATAATTAATTGTCTTCCTATTTCTGGTTGTATTTTTTTTCTTTTCTGTTCTCAGCCGCTGTACAACCAGCCATCAGATACAAAAGTGTACCATGACAACATCAAGACGTAAGTATAGATATTCGTTTCAGATATCTGTTTGTTGAAGATTGTTTCACTGGCTGCAGACACAATGCTCATCAAACCTGTCACGATAAGAAGAAAGTGCTGGAAATACCTCTGACCTCCATCCACATAAACCCGGTAGATAATTCTGTCTGATCAGATTGCTGAGTCACCTGATTGAGTTGCCCTACTGACACCAAGGAGAGTGATTGAGAAAGGAAGTGAGAACATGTGTGTGTTTGTCTGGGTTAGGTATGTTTACGGTATGCTGTGTTAGGGTTGAAGGCTATGTCGTCTGGGACAGAACTCTTATCAGTGTGAACCGCGAGCGCAACCCATCTGGCTCATTTTTCTTTTTTTGTGTGTGTTTTCTTTAAAAAAGAAAACCCTATTTAGTGAACCTGCTGTATAGGCTGCAATCTCAGGGTCAGTGCTCTCACTAATATTTCCCTGCACCCAACATCATGTGTAAACAGAAGAGTTCCCAGTATTTTGTACCCACCACTCTCTAACTAAGCAATGTTTTATAATAAGTTGCTGGAATGGAAATCAAGGATTTTCTAATGGCAAAAGGTTATACAAGTCAAACACTAACAGTTTTTTTTTCCCAGAAATAGGAGGTTCATGGGTAGGGCAGTGCTTTCTGACATCTACAATAATGATGCTTGCTAATAGCATTTTCTCAGCTCACTGAATTACTCTTTGTGTTACAGAAATCAAATCATGAGGAAGAAGCTCATTTTGTTTTTCAAGAGGAGGAACCATGCACGTAAACAAAGGGTAAGTGTCCCTGGTGTTTAATGTAGTTATGCTGATGTGACAGACACAACACGAGCTGCGCCTTCCTTTCCCATAGTGGCAGAGCAGTCATGTGACTGTGTGATCTGAAATGACCTTAGCTCATGCTGGTTAAGCTCTGTATGCAATGCGACCTTGTTGCTTCCTAAAGATGTGTATTGAAAAGATAATGTCTAACGCACACAAAACAAATGGTTTTCATTTCATTTATTGATTCATTCCAGACATGTCAAAACATTTGTATAGAGCATAACAACATTAACACTTCCATACGGTTTTCTGAATCTTATGAATTTATGAAGAAAAAAGAAAAACATATAAAGTAATGCAGAAAGTAATCCAATATTATGTTGATGCTAAATAATAAAGTTGTAAATTCAAGCCCACGTATACATTTACACTCACGTATACATTTACACCTAGGTACACATTTAGACGGGAGCGGAGTGGCCTCGTCGTGGGTTCGAACCCTAGCACTGGCGTCACTTTGTGCATCCTTGGGAAAGATGCTTTACTCAGGAAGATGCTTTAAGAGGCTTTCCTCTATGGGCCACAAGGCTCGAAAAGGACATACATTACATTCATGTACACATTTACACTCACATACACACCCACGTATACATTCACACTCATGTACACATTTGCACCCGAGAGTACCCAGACCCCAGTATTTTCTCTATAAATATAAAATGCAATTGTAGACACACAAGTGTTGAGCTCTGAATCTTACAGAAATTGTTGGAATGTGACATATAAGGACAATCTGAAATTTTGGAACTAAGAAATAAATACTAATACTATAATGTTAAATTATATGATTGCTCTGATTGCATGCACGTTCTGTAGCGAAACAAACAACAATCAAGTCTGTAGCTTTGACTGCAGCCTTGCCAACCTCTGCTTTAACACTGATGGGATTTAAGCCGAATGCTCACATGCTGACCTGCACCCCCAGTTTTTGTCTATCCCTGGTCTAGACTACAATCATGTAAATAACTCACACGCTTACCGTAAATAAGTCCTGCAAAGGGATACATTTACAACCCTTGATCAAGTCTGTGGATATTTTAATGTGATACAACTAAAGTTTTTACAGAACAGGAAATGCCTCAATGTCCCTGTTTGTTTGAATCCATGTGTGAGCCAATAGCATCTTTTTTTAAAATAACAAATGTTATTGCATCAAACAATTCTCAGAAATTGTGAGCCAAACGTTTGGCTTTTTTTTTTTTATCAGTTATTTAAATATTGCAGAATCACCTCATGTTGAAAGACTTGCTCTTTTTTTTGGGATGGTTGTGGTTCTTTGAGTCTAAAAACTGGCTGCTCCTCGTCGGATTCAGACAGACCTTTTGGACTCTGAACAATGGCAGAGTGCACATGGCCTCGTGCCAAGAGGAAGGTTAATTGTTTGTCCCTTGCTGCAAGGAGTGGAAATGAGTTTTCACTAAACATTTTAACTCTGTTACCGCTGGGCATTAGTTGTTTTCTTGATTTATTTTAACCGTTCTTGGGGAACAAACAGTTCTTGTATGTACTGATTACAAAGTAGGCTATGTAACCACACAGAAACGATCCTTTTGAAAGCTACTTGTAGACTTACTTGCATCAGAACAAACTCGGAGAGGATCAGGAGACAAAAGGAAATGGATTGAAAGGCAGAGTTAAAACCACAACAAACAACTATTTCCTTAGCAACATGTTCTCTACTCACCTGCTTGCACTTAAACCAGTTTGTCGTCATGTTGACTTTTTTTGTTAATGTATTCAAAGAAGAACCCAGAGTTCATCAGGGAGTCAAATAAACTGTACAATCACATATTTGTGCTCCTTTACCTCTGGAGAATTGTCAGTGATGGTTCATTTGTTATTTTTTTGTTTCTTTAACATTATTCCTTTTTTTTTTTTGTTGCTTATCATCCTCAGTTATGTAGCGATGTATTACTAAACTCTTCCAAACTCTTCATCATTCTGCTTTATCAATTTTTTATAAGAAAGTGCCATGTAAAAAGGGCTCTTCTGGCTGCACTTTTTTAGGGTATGCTTTGAGAACTCTGTCAAAATATTCTTTAGATAATCGTTAGTTGGATATATGATGGGAATGGAAGAGAATGTGCTGTATGATATGGTTTTAATTTATCTGTTGACGATTTTTTTTAAAATTGTGAGTGAACAAGATACAACTGATTTTATTTGGGAATTTGAAAATATCAGGATACCATATCAGCCAACCACAATACAAATGTACTCCATCAATTTGTGCACACAGGAACAGAAGATCTGTCAGCGATATGACCAGCTCATGGAGGCGTGGGAGAAGAAGGTGGAGCGTATGGAGAACAACCCCAGACGCAAAGCCAAGGATAGCAGAACGCGGGAATACTATGAAAGGCAATTCCCTGAGATCCGCAAACAGAGAGAGCAGCAGGAGCGCTTCCAGAGGTATCGGCCTTTGCCAGTGATTGGTCGATGGGTCAAAACAGAGACGGGAACTGTTGGTGCTGCAATCTACTGATGACAATTGTTTTTCTTCAATTGCTCCCTGAAATTAATTTTAAAGGGGACCCATTATGAAAAACACGTTTTTTCTTGCTTTAACATATATAAAGTGGTCTCCCCTCAGCCTGCCAACTCAGAGAACGAGGAAAGCAACCAAATTCTGCAGTGTCTGTACAGCCGCCCGGATGAGCCGTCCGGTGTGATGTGACTTCCACGAGCCGCTCAGATTCTGCTCCCTTTCATTACGTAACCAAAATGCAATTTGCATCGGTTGGCCTCCGATGCGTGGAACCACACCCACAACTAACTCTGCCTGCTGGAGCTTCGGCCATTTTTTCATAGCGGTGTATCACGTCATTCAGGCAGCCAATCAGCACAGTGCCTCATTATCAGCCTCCCCGCCCACTCAGAATCCCTCATAGATAATGAAGTTAGAGAATGGGAAGATAAAGACATGGCTCAGAGGCTGAATTTCTAATTTATTTAGCAAAAACAATCAAAAGCTTGTTTTTAAGACATTCAAGGCCTGTTTAAAATAGGTATTAGATGCCATAATAGGTCCCCTTTAAAACAATGAAATATTTATTAAGATTTAAATTATTCCACCCTTGCCCTTCAAAAATTCCTTCTAAATCTAATCTAGGCATGGTAATTTATTGGACAAATGGAAATAAAGATATTTATTGAATCATCATCATCAAGCTAAAGGTACTGGTACCAGTAGAGTGTCAAGAAGGTAAAATAAACATAATAAAAAAAATTCAAAACACAGTCTTGTTTATTCACAAGTTTTAGATTCAACCCAAAAAACATTTTTAAAAAGTGCTAAAGACATGATCACAATTTAAAATAATATTTAAGTAGAGGTCTTTCCTGGTGCATGTTATTTTTGATTAAAAAATTAATTAAAGCCAGCCACACAGTTTCAGCTTTAGAATTACACAAAGCAGTTCTGGATTCCTCTTTTTTGGTTGGCATGTTTGATGGTTCATCTTGTTTATAGATATAATTAAAATAGTCATTGGACAAAACTCAGCTGGTGCTTTATGCATGAAGTCATTGTGAAGCAGCGTAAATAGAAAAATTGCGGGTTCCAATACCAGGGATGTCCTTCAAAACTTCAATGTTTTCTACTTTACACCGTTGCAATTGTCTGTGTGCTTTTAACTTTCAAGTATGGAGCTGGCTCACAAAATAAACTATAATAATAGGGACGATAAACACATGAAGAGATAAGGGCAAAGTCAAGTAATTTACAGTAAAATGAAAAGGTGTAATATTTTCAATATTTCTAGTTTCCTCAGAAGCCGATAAATGTTATATTTTATTGTAGAAGTAGCTTCATTTTTCCAGATAACCTTCAGGTTTTAGAAGGCATTTTTAAAAATGAAACCTCTTTGACCATAACGGATGTTACTAGTTTCTGTGATATTCAAAGATGAATACATGTAGCGCTGCAGGAAACTGACAGTACAGTGGCTGACATCTCACTTTTGTGTGTCAGGGGTTGAATTATTTCTTTTTCGAAGGCAATTTTAATTGACAACAGTTATATTTGTTCACATGCTTTGAACTGCAGATCAACAGAAATGTACAGGCTGATGGGTTCTGAGCTGCTTGTTCATATTATCAATAGAAATTATTCTGTTTCGATTTCCTAGGCAACTTAAGATTTTTATAAAGTTCTTATCTGCTGTTTTATTGTTGTGCCACCATTTGACCTTTTCTCAGAAAACAATTCTTCCATAAATATGAAGAAAGCAATTCAAGAACAGTCTTTTTTAATATGAGCATGCCAATGTTTGTGTCAAGGCAAAATATCAAACCTCTGCATACAATGTGCAGTAATTTGTAAGAGTTTTAGTGATTTTATTTTTATTTTTTTGATAGTTTCACCTTAACAAAACCATTAATATCAAAACTCTTTTTTGCTACGAAATCTTGTCCTGGACATCAGCTGTCTGATCTATTGATTAACCTCAGTGCTCTGTTGAAAGCTTTGTCTTATGCAGACAACTATTGCAGTGATGCTTGTCTATGAACAACATCACTATAATCTAGTGCAGACATTAAAGCTTGTCTCTTTTTGCCCCAAAGAAAACAATTGATTTTAAAGACAAAACCTTCTTTTTATTGCACTAATTGTGTCCCAGTCCATCCATCTTCTACTGCTTATCTGGGGTCGGGTCGTGGGGGCAGTCGCCTAAGCAGGGAGGCCCAGACTTCCCTCTCCCGGGTCACTTCATCCAGCTCGTCTGGGGGGGGTCCCAAGGTGTTCCAAGGCCAGCCAAGAAACATAGTCCCTCCAGCATGTCAAGGGGCTTTCTTGAGGTCTCCTCCCAGTGGAAAGTGCCTGGGAAACCTCATTTGGCATCTTAACCAGATGCCTCAGCCCCCTCATCTGGCTCGGAGTAGAGTTGGATTGAGTGAGAAAAGGAACAGGATCTGATCCCCCACTTGGAGAGGGCACTCCACCCTTTTCCGACTATATCTAGACAGACCGTTTTGTTTATCTCCTGCCTGATTTAAATGCGTAATTTGGTCGGTTATCAGGGCCTTCGCAGATCCATCGCTCGACGCAGCAAACAGAGCACTACCACTGGAAACCGTTGGGGCACTGTTTAGCAGTTTAGGTAACATGTAACCCCCAGCAAAAGGAACAAACTAGAGAAGAGGAATTCACCGTCCACACGCCGCAGTGTATTAAATGGTTGAACATTTGTCGTCTACTACTACTTTTTATGTCTCTTTCTAAAAGGGTGCATTATAATGATCTCCACCACCATTGCCATCTTTGCAGAAACCGCTTCTTCTTCGCCAAAGCGTGGACATGAACTCTTTACTCACCACTGCTGACTAGTGGATGAATTAACTTAACAACCAAGGAAACATAAGAGTATGAGGGCAGTGATGTATGGCAACACTTGAAACGGACGTGCATATTTTATGAAATTATTCATTGCTTTTAAAGCCTTTAAGGCTATTGTGCTTTGCTTTTTTTCTTTTTGTAAATCTTGATTACCTGGACCTGGATATGAGCCTTTCTGTGTTTTAAGTCAGCAGCATCACGCAGGAAAGAACATAGGCACATTTTGCTGTACAGAATTTTATTTTCAAGCACCAAGTGATTAAAGGGACGTGTCAAAGGTGGTACTATAACATATGCTAGCTTCAAAGAGCACGACTCCAGATTATCCGGATCTAACCAGGTCTTTTGTTCATAGTGTTGAAAGTTGACCTGGGATCATTATGAAAGCTGAATGGGGGGAAATGAGCTACATATACATGTAATCCATTGCTTAATATGAATTTGTAATGTTATTGTTAATTGAAAATATCCCTTTTTCTGCAGAGTTGGACAAAGGGGAACGGGTCTTTCTGCAACAATTGCAAGAAGTGAGCACGAGATCTCCGAAATTATTGATGGCCTCTCTGAACAGGAGGTAAGTTCTTATTGCAGTGCATTTTAGGGTTTTTCTACTGTAGGGCTTTGAGAGCAGTGTTGGCAGTAAGATGACTTATCAAACAAGAGAACCACTTTCTCTTTCCTTGGATGTGTCCCACAGAACAACGAGAAACAAATGCGACAGCTATCAGTCATCCCACCCATGATGTATGACTCCGAGCAGAGGCGAGTGAAGTTTATCAACATGAACGGCCTAATGGATGACCCGATGAGGGTGTACAAAGCCCGGCAGTTCATGAATGTTTGGACCGAGCATGAAAAGGAGATCTTTAAGGAGAAGTGAGTTATGTATTGTTTTCATTGACTGCAGAAAATATCTGGGTCACAGTGTGTCCCTGTGTTACAGAGGTGGTTTATAGACCGTAGTAGGTGCTTTTGGAGCAAATGATTCTGATGACTCTGAATGTTTTGGGGCCTGGGGAGCTCCCTGAAGGACAAACTTGCCTTCATGGGCTTTTACTTTTTCATCTCAGACAGAAATGTTGAATTGGCTGACTTTTTACTGATGCTCATTAGTTTCTTCATAGTGACTGGTTCCTGTGTTGTACTTGTACACTTAGCCAATCACATTTACATTGTCTTATCCAGTCACTGTACTGTTGCATCGCTTCATCCATTCACCACGCAAATGCAGCATAGATTGTTTATCTCATGTTAGGAAATGTTCTGCTCTAAAGTTAAGAAAAAAAACAAAACGACTATAAAACCAGTTCCATGAACTACATTTGGTCATAGTTCTTGATGACTCTGATATAAAAAAAGGTTAGAAATTAGAAAAGGTTCCTGTGCTCCTAAAGCACCTGATGATGCCTTTCTGGGAGCTATGTCATTTTGGTCTTGTATAATTACCAAATTCTCTTTGCAGGTTTATACAACACCCCAAGAATTTCAGCCTGATTGCTTCCTATCTAGAGAGGAAGGTAAATTATGGATTTTATTGTTGTGTCTCGTATTCCTTTTTGGAATCTATTCTAACAATCTAACTAGTGTCATATTTGTCAGCTCCTATGTTGCAGAGTCTTGCAGGTTTTAATTGAATAGTTGACTAGTTATTTATTAGTCATATAAGTAGAAGAGTATTCAATGATTCTGTATAGTCCTTTTGTCAAGTAACTGTATCAATATTATCTCAAAAGTAGGGGTGGGCGATATGACTAGACTAGATCGTGAAGGATTACAACGCGAAGACGATCTATCAAACTCCAAAGATCGTGGGATCGTCAAGGACACATTCTATAAATTGCAGTTCTATGCTGATGCACTGACTCACAAGACGTATTGACGTCGTCAACCTGACCAACCAATCGTAGGGAATTACGGGCGAATTACGCGCTTTCCTACCCGCTTCCTTGTTTGTGTGTGTAGCGGCAGCATGTGGAGAGTGATGGCTGAAAGCCAAACGGAGTTGGTCACAAAAAAGATTCCACCTCCGTTGTATGGAATTGGTTTGGATTTTCTGCAAGTGATCGAGCTCAAGTAAATGTAATTTGCAAAGTGTGCACAGAAACCGTTCGCACGTCGGGTGGTAACACGACGAATCTGTTTAATCGCCTGAAAAGGAAGCACCAAGAGTATGCTGAGAACCAAACAGTGAGGGGCCCGGCAGCTCCTCAGGCGGAGGCAGCAGCTAGCGTGAGACCAAAACAGACAACATAAACAGGCGTTTGACAAAGGCAATCCGTATGACAAGTCAAGCAAGCGATTGAAAGAGGTAACAGAAGCTGTTACCTTTTATTTTGCAAAGGATATGATACCGTTCAAGAGGGTACAAAAACGAGGGGTTCAAAAGCCTGCTTAAAGTAGCTGACCCGCGTACGAGCTTCCCAGCCGTAAATACTTTTCCAATTGTCCGTCTTTCTTTTTCCAATTTAAAATCTAAATTGTGATTTTATTTTTTTTAAATCGTGATATGATATTTTTGCCATATCGCCCACCCCTACTCAAAACATTATATGTCAGTAATAATGAACCAGATAAAATGTGTATACATCATGTTCTTTTGTTTTAGAGTGTTGCTGACTGTGTTTTGTACTACTACTTGACCAAAAAGAACCAGAACTACAAGACACTAGTGAGGCGAAATTATGGAAGACGGAGAAAGAACCAGGTAGGCTCAAGATTTGTTTAGATATACGCTGCTAGCTTGTTACCACTGTGCTTAATGTGTGCATCTCTTATTGATATCTATTTGAAATAAGAATCTCCCAGAGAATAAAGCTGCATTCAGTGTATGCATTAAATATAAAAAAGAACAAGTTGAGTAGACATTTAAATCAAGAGCAGAAATACTTTAAATAGGTGCCTGACACACTAGATTAAAGGCAGTAATATGTGCTAGAGATTTGCTGTTGAAACTATCGGTTTGCTGTGTTATTTGTTATGTGTAAGTGTGTTGTGCATTTGTTTCATGTGCTTGGTTTGCAGCAGAGTATGTCAGTCTCTTTTGCCACATTTGTTTCATGTCAGATAAGTCTGAAGAGCATATTGTGTGACAGATGTATGCCTGCTACTACATCTTGTAAGATGTTGTTTTTAGTTCATCAATTAATTCTCCCAGAGGTAATTCAGCATAGCCCAGGGCTTGAATTTCAGCTTGGAATAGCAGGTACAAATGCAGGGGTTGTGTGTGCTTCAGACATGCAGCATTCTTCACACTACCTGCATTGCCTGGCATGCTGGTGCACCACAACTAAAAAAGAATCAGGGGTCAGAGAGTTTAAAAAAAATAAAAAGACAGGTTGGTCATTGTTAGCACTGAGTTGTTGCTTTAATCTGTTGTGGATATGAAGTTAAAACTGTGCAGATGAGGCTAGATTAAGGGAGAGCTGACTCCTGTTGCTCTAGCAACAGATGAAACATGAGAGCTGTTGCTTGATGAAGAACATTGCTCTTCTTGGGTAGCTAGTCTGGTGAGAGTTAAATGAAACGTAACACTTCACAGAAGTAAGTCAAGCTAAATAAATGTAGGGGTGCACAATTGGTTAAAAAAAATGCAGTCTTAGTTCACACATGAATGTAACCCCCCCCCCTCATTTTAATGCCATTTCACTTGGAAGTATATTCATCTATATTTAGATGATGCTGTATTCTGCAGGCTTTATATGTTCCTGTATTTGCTTTACAACAAGCCCAGATACCAGTTACCACATTCATTGTTTGCACCCACATCTATAAACGAAGTCTTTAAAAAAAATGTATAGTTTAATTTACCTTTCACGCATCTCTTTCTCTGCAGTCACTTTTTTATCATGAATTGCTCTATGTCACTGTTGAGCATCAGTAAGTTTGCGATGTAACCGGCCACAGACCCTTCATTCTTAAAGAGGAGAAAAACTGCAATAACAAACCAAGAGCTGACTTTGTCTGGATTGTAGGCCATATTTACATCCCTTTGTCTTACCTGGAGTTTGGAATGTGTTAGAAGTTACTTCTACTTCAGAGTCTGCATTGTTCACAATGATGCATTGTACTGAAGTTGGTTTCCAGGGCTATGCTTCAGGGCTGGCAACCCCACAATTGAAATGGATTTTGTTCTTTTTTTTTTAAGCTTCAAACTGCAGACTACAAGGATGCTCTGGCACGATAGTGGCCT
Organism: Cololabis saira; assembly: GCF_033807715.1. NCBI lineage: Eukaryota > Metazoa > Chordata > Actinopteri > Beloniformes > Belonidae > Cololabis > Cololabis saira. The sequence continues at coordinate 20,897,845 of NC_084600.1, read as the reverse complement.
CTGTGCGCACTGGCCTGATAGTTGCAGCTATTTTGAGAAATGTTGTTTCAGTTACTCGTTCAGTTCAGTTGTTTGGATAGTGTCCCAGTATCTAGGACAAAGACAAACTCCAACACAAGGCCGCCTCTTCCTCTGAAGCCTCATTGTCCAGCCACTGTAAAGTCTGGTGTATAAACTTCTAGATACCATACGTTTTTTGTTTTTTTTGACCAGTTATTGTCGTTGTTCCTCTTGTGTTGGATAGTATACCTCACCACATGTGGTTTAAGTCCTTTCTGTGTGTGACTGTTTTTAATATCCGTTTAAAAAAAAAATAATAGCCTTCATGCTGCACATGTCTATTTTTTAACTGGCCAGTGAAGCAAGGAACAATATTATGACTTTCTTTTGGTTACTTGTTGCAAAGCTCAGCAAGAGAACATGCAATGTTTTTTTTAAACTTTCTTGCATGTGTTTTTAATTGTTCCACCAAAAAAACAAAACAAATAATTTTCCACAGACACAATTTTAATTTTGCTGAATGTAATGCCACCCATGAAGATGGTGGCGGATTTTAAGAAACAAACAGGAAAGAAAACAACAAAGCACAGTGTTTTTCTTTTTTTTTTCCTTCTTCTTTTTGTTTCTTTTGCCCATAACAACAGTTCTAATGGATACAATATAATAGGGGAGCTATTTTCCAGCACGTTCACAGCACTGAGCAGATGGGTCTGATTAGGAGAAACTATGTGCTGAAAGACTTGAAATATTGATTTCAATCACTTCAGTGGATTTTTCTCCTCCTCTTGGGATTTCGCTGGCTTCAAAGCCCTTGTACAGACATTCTGTCCAGTATTTCTACTGTGCAGCATCAAGGTTTGGTTGTTGACAGTTTCTTTAGTCTGGAGGAGGTGGAGAGTACAACAGTTTGTGATTGCATGTTGCAAAAGAAATATTTGGCTTCAATTCAAGTGATTGTCGTTATTTCCTTCATTGGTAACTCTTATTTGGTCTTCCAACTTTGCACCTTTTGAAGTTTGGACCTCTTGACTTGACTTTTTTCTTTATGTGATTCAGATGTAAATATGTAGATGCCTTTGCAATTAGTTAGTGTTCACTTTGGGAACACAGAAACATAGCTTTTCCTCGGTGCACCATAAGAGCATCATAAAAGTTTTATTTTTTTATTGCCATTTGTAGAAATGTCTATCAGTGATGTGCCTCAACAACTACAGTTTGAGTGAGCAGAGTATGAAGGAAAAGGACACAGTGAGCAACTAGGAGAGCAGTGGAATGTAGGGCAAGCGAGTGAAACTGAAGGGAAAAAATCCTGAGTGAGACGGTCGGTGCTGGCAGCTTATCCGCTGAGTGTGCTTGGTATTTTTTTTTTTTCCTTGTTTTCCATTTCCCTTTTCCTTTTTTTTTCTCTCAGAGAGAGAGAGAGAGGGAGAGTGAGAGAATTCACCCCTCTGTAAAAGGCTGTGTTGGTACAGGCCAGCCATCTGACAGGCCCAAAAAACTCACTGTGCTGCTGTGAGTGCCAATCAAAGAGGAGTGCTCAGAAGGGATTACCTTGAGTGACCCTGCATAGATTAGTGCGTGCATGTGAGATGGACAATTCTTTGGGCGGCTTAAGCGGCCTGATGACACGCTTTCCTGGAATATGTGCGGTGGTGCCGTGGCACGGCAGCCCTTCTAAGGAGCTCTGCTATGGTGCTGTCCTGCCCCTCCACTGCTACCGTACCCAGCACTATGGAGGAACTGGAGGGTAAACTCACATTTGCAACACGAGTAAGCCTTGGCACACAGCAGATGGAAGGATTTTTATGACCAGCAAATGAGCGTGCAGGTATGTCCCCAACTTTAAAACCAGAGCTTTTTAGTTTAAACCGGACTCTCAGTGATTATTTCTCACCCGTTTTGTTTGAGTCTTTCGTGTAGCCCCTGTTCCTCCTTTGCTTCTGCAGTTTTTATCTTAGCCTACATATTTCGTGAGGCTAGTAGGCATTCGGTGACATCTATTTTTGGGAGGATTTTCTGGGACATGTGCAGAAGGGTTTTTTTATTTAACACCCAAGTAGAAGCTCTGTGCTGTTGTACATGTATCTGCGCTGTGAGCTAGGTAGTATTCCCTGTTGTGAGATGTGTAAATTGGGCCAATTTACTTTTGTGTCTCTTTTCTTTAACATATCTTGGGCAAATGTGCCAGTACATTGGGGAGTACGTATTCAAAAGGTGTTTAAATCAGGAAGGAGACAAGCAGTGTACTGACATGTAGTGGTTGCCCCCATGTGTCAGCTCAGCCTGACTGCTTCTCATCTACATTTTGACCTGGTTTTTGAACACAGAGGAAAAACCCTCCCCAATGTCCATTGGTTTTCTTTTCGTCATTAACATTCTTGCAGAAGCCCATGCAGGCCGCACCTCCTGCTGTGTTTGCAACCACTGCAATGGACGTGGTTACGTGCAAGTGTTTTCTTGCTTACGTTCTGATCTGACTTCAGATTTTCTGTAGTGAAGGAATGTTTTATGTGTTAATATCTGTGTAGTTTTATGGCTTTCTCAAAGTTTTCTTTTTCGCTAGATCAGCACATTATTTAATTTTTTTTAAAGAATCTTAAATATTAATCTGCTCTTGGTTCACAATTTATGTACAGATGAGTATTTTATTTCTATGCATATTTTCAACATTTATATTCTATAAACTAAGATGCTTGTTGGACCTCAATACTTTTTAGGCAATATGTAATTCAGTAAAGTTGGAGCGTGTGGCCGGAAGTGATTGAGGCACCTGTGTTAATTAACATGAAACTAGCAATGTTTAACGAACCAACTCTGATTAGTTAAACATTGCATATTGCTTCCCAGACACTCTTTAAATGGCTTAACTATTGATGTGTGACCGCTGAACATTTTGTCAATTAACAGGTTAAAAAGAATGCATGCTAATAAAAAGACAAACAACTACATTATGTGTTGCTTGTTTTTTACACAGCAACAAACGTATTGCACAATGACATCAGTTAGTTTCAGAGCACAAGTCCACACCCGGTGTAAAAAAGGGAAAAAGTATCCTCAAGAAATGAGCAGCAAGTTTGTAAAGTTGATTTTTTTTTTTTTAAATCCCCTGGTTCATTTTCAGTCTGAAAAGATCCAGCTTTATGACAGCATCATAGATCTTGGGGGACTATTTGGCTCACAGTGATGAGCAGGTGTCCGATATACAGAGGGCTCGGTCCTTGTGCAGGCAGTCCAGGTTTGGGTCCCAGACTGTGACGCATTGTTGCTTGTGTCCCCCCCTCCTTCTCTCTGCCTCCATTTCCTGTCTGGAAACTGTTGATGAAGGTCACTATAGCCACAAAAAACTTCAGAAAAGACAGAAAGAAAGATAGAAGGAAGAAAAAAAAAAAGATTTGCCGCTATTCTTTTGGGTTTTTTTTTTTGTTTGCTATCGATTTAATACAACAAAAGAGTCCTTTTTGTATACAGTTAAAATTGTGCCGTTAATGTATATATCTCCCTCTAAAATATGGAGATGATGTGGGTTCCGATTCCTTACACATAAAAGACAACTTCCTCAGTTATTTCTTTCTATAGTCTTGTAATTGTTGCAGTAAATTCATTAAATCTTCATGCTTTGTGCTTTCCAGTTATACTTCTGAGAAGTGTCCATTTTCAGTAATCAGCATGTCGGTGTCATTTTTACACATAGATATGGAACTAATTTGTTCCAGTATCGGATACCGATATTTGTTTAATTCACTGATCAGATTTGGCATGACAGGACACAGCAGAAATATGTAATTCAAATTTAAACTTGTATGTTTTTACCTTTGCAGCAGCACAACTTGATTTATTCTGTCAGATAAAATAATGTTTTTAACTTCAATGAGGGGTTTGATAATGTGCATGTGTTATTTTTTAAAATCTTTTATTGCTTATATTCAATTTAAAAACAATAGCAACGCCCTTTAATATCCTTTCCTTTTTTAATTAGAAAATTCCTTCACTTTTATCCCTCAACCTTTCTTGAGGGATCTAAGTTTATTTTCATTTTATGAACTGTGATTTCTCAGTACGGTATAAAAAGGCTTATAAAGCAGGAGACAAATATTTTCATGGTAAAATTGTTGCCTGCTGTCAGTTTATTTATATTTATCTTTTTTTAATTCAAAGTTAATGTTTTTGAGATGTTTTGTCCGTGTACTGTCCCCTGCAAAGTGAGCTAATCTGTGCTACTCCTAAACTGCTGCCATTTTTGATTTCTATTATGAGATTTCATAATTAAAAAGTGGTGTTTGAGAGCCTCGTTGTTAATGCCCTGACAGTGTTCACTGTTTTCTAGTTCTCTTCAGCAGAGCTCCCAGCTGCCATGGTAACACAGGGCTATGCTTCATATTCCCTTCAGTTTTTTTTATTTCTTTATTTTGGTTGTTCATCGTTATTTTCTTTGGGAGGAATTGATGCATTATGATAATGAAGTAATTGTTTTCACTTCCCGTTCCCGTAGTGGCATTGCTTGAAGCAATATTCAGGGGTTCTCTGGCGGGCCAAGTTATGTGGTAGGAAACGTTAGATTGACTTGTGGCTCTTGTCATTTCCTAAATCAAATAGGACTTGTGAATCAGCAAAAGAGGGCAGAAATTAAAACTCTTAAAATATTCAAGACGGGTCAGGAAAGCACGTCATTGAAAAACATCGAGGGACCACAGAACCACAGGGGCTCATTGACTTTTGGAGAACATCTGTGTAAAGGCTTTTACACAGTGTGTGAGAAGGAGTAGGAATGCCGCGGCTCTATGACCAACTCCAAAGCAAACATGAGCCCTCCCTGACCCAAGCAGAACTGCATCTCCCCGAAGGACACGTTGGGAGAGAATATCTCCGCAGGAACGGACTGGCCTCCCCTCCACACCCCCACAAAATAAAAAACCACCAAATTGCCTGAGTCCCTCATGCAGGACGTTTCTGTATTCAAAAGTTATTTTTCCAATGCACGTGTGACATGGTATTCTCTAGATCTGGCTACTTTCAGTCCAAAATGTAATAATTCTGTATAGATTTCTTGACTCCCAAACTAAAAAAAAAAAGCAAACAGAAAAGTACTTAGTAAGGAACAACTTAAAAAAAAAAAAGCACATCTAACAGCAGTGAGGTTAACCGCGACTTAAATCATCTGGTTTTGTGTATAATCTTGAAGGGAAGTTTTCTCTCTGACATTGCAGACTTGCTATGCAGCTCCATTCCAGAGCAGAATCCCCAAAATTGTTGGCCGTGGCAAATCAGCCACGAATTCTGCAAGTCAGAGACTCTGCTGTGTTAACGCAGCGATGAGACAGCCAGACTCCTCCTGTGCAGTCATGTTGTTGTAAAATAGACAGACGGCTACACACTCCCCACCCCACTGCCACCCCCCCATAAATTAAACCTGTATCTACCTTCACTTCTCCTCGGTCCATATCTCTTGGCCTTTGCCGTTGAGTGAAGTGAAGTACATTCCTTGGCCCCATCTGGTACCAGCATGGGATGTTTGGCTTGGCATAGCCAGACTTGTTCCAGCACAGCGCTTTCATGGAAGAGTCAGGAGGAAGCATTCTGTGGTGTACTGCGCTAGCAGTGATGATAAAGAATGTTCCTGTCCTCGGTCTGTCGGCCCAATTTTCATAATTTTTTATAAAAATAATATCTTCATCCAACGCAGAGAGAGTCGTCAATGTGACGGCTAAGATAATGTTTGTGTTCTTAATGAAGCTATGTGCGAAATGGTGCAGAGTTCATAAGAGTTAATCACTTTTCTCTCATTCAGGGGTCGGCTGAGACAAATAAGCCAATAATTTATAACCCAGAGGCGTATCATTAAGACAATAATGGTCCTAAAACTAAAAGCACTCAGCATGAAAACATATTTTTACCTGAAACCTGATCACCCCAGCACCCTTGTTGTCATTTTTTACTGTAAAGTTTCAAACTGCAAAATCTAAATCCTGAAGGATGGCTGTGGTCGTCGTCTAAACTGGATTCATTTAAATGTATTGAAGGGACGCATTTCTGATTTGTAGTAACCAGAATCACTGTCCTTAATCAAAACATGACCTGTTGTTTGTTTGTCCTCATTTTTCTGTCTTATTTTACCTGCCCCCACAGCAAATTACACGTCCTTCACAAGAAGATAAGTCGGACGAAAAGAACGAAGAGGAAAAATCTGAGAAGTCAGAGAAAAAAGAGGACGAGGAAAAGAAGGACGAGGAAGAGAAAGATGAAAAGGAGGAGTCTAGGTAAGCTGTGTATAAGGCAAAGCAAGTTTGTTTGTCTAACACATTTCATATAGAAGACGATTCAAAGGGCTTTACAAAAAAAAGATTTTTAAAAAGAGTTTTTAAAGCAACAATTAAAGACAGGGCAGACATAAGTTTAAAAAGAAGAAAATAAATTAGCTGTAAGAAATAAAGGTTACAGTGCATTGTGGGAGATCACTGAAATGCAGCAGTAAATAAAAAGGTTTTCAACCTTGACTTTCAGCAGCCCTGATGCATTCTGGGAGTTTGTTCCACAGGTGAGGAGCATAAAAGCTGCACGCTGCCTTACTTGTCTAGTTCTAACTCTGGATACAGAAAGTATGTGTGACCCTGACGACCTGAGGGTTCTGGATGGTTCACAACGGACCAGGAGATCAGAGATGTATTTTGGCCCGAAACCATTCAGAGATTTATAAACCACAGGCAGGATTATATAAATTTATTCTGTGACAGCCAGTGTAAAGATGTAAGAAATGCAGTTATATGGTCCACTCTCTTGGTCTTTGTGAGGACTCGGGCAGCGTTCTGGACTAACTGCAGCTGTCTGATGGATGTTTTAGGGAGACCCGTGAGAACCGCACGGGTATAGTTGGTGTGCTGTCACAGTTAGATCTCCCTTCTGCGTGTTATCAGAGTTTGGTCCATTCATTTTTTTAATTCTGAGAGATGTTTTGGATACTTTTTTTTTAGATTTAGTTTAGTGCCTTCAGTTAATTGTAACCATTATTGAGTTGCTGTAAAAGTCATATTAACATGGGTGTGTCCGTGTGTCAAGGAACAATAATGTGTTCTAAATTTGCCAGACCACAGAAAGATATTTTATTAACCCTTCTGTCATTCCAAATCATATTCATAACCATGAAAATGTAAGATGTGTACTAAGTAGGGAACGTAGATGACTTCAATCACTTCGAAGGTGTTGACAGAGTCTCAGAGAATGTCCACCCTTAGAAGTGTTTTTTCTGTAAATTTGGTTTGAAATGATCAGTACTCAGGAACCGATATTGACGATTTGGTTCTCCATCAACTTGGCGCATCAACTAAAAATGGAGCCCAAGTTGTTTAGTAAATGATGATTATGCTTGAGGAGGCATTAGATGATGACGGTGGTGTAGTTATCTATCTTTAAGTCTATTTTACATGAATACTGGGTAGTTACATGCAAATGTTGTGTGTGAAGCAATGGTCTTCTCATAAATGGGTTAAAACTAGTAACGATAGAAATACTATCACGTTGACCCAAACCAATCTGGCTATTCTCATCCGACTTCTGGAATCAAAGAGGCACTTTTGTTTGGAGAACGGCTGTTTACTGGATGTAGTTTCTTTTTCAGACCATTTTGTGTAAACTGTTTGGATCGTTGTGTATAGAAGTTCCAGTAGTTCAGCAGTTTCAGAAATACTTACACCATCCTGTCTGGCACCAGCAACCATGCCGCGTTCAAATTCGATTAAATACCTTTCTTCTCCATTCTGGTGCACTTCAGCAGGTTACCTTGAACATCTCTGCATGTCTACATGCATTGAGCTACTGCGATGTGATTGGCTGATTTAGATATTTGTATCAGTGAGCACTTAAACAGGTGTACTAAATAAAGTGGCTGCTGAATAGCTGTCATAATTTTTTTTATTTGTGGCAGTTAAATTCAGTTTTATTTATATAGCATCCTGTGTTTTGTAACATCTGGAAAGATGGCTAAAATGTTAAAATCATGTAGCATAAACCTTTCTTTTAATGCAGTAATATCCCTTATTGTCTTGACTCTGATCTTCACTCATGCTCTGAGTCTCCTTCCATTGGATTGACCGTCTGTAATGTTACATGTCTGTAAATATAACAATGATGGGATGTATGTGAATTCAGGGAAACATAGAGAAACCAGTTGTGTGTTTTGTGAAGTGGATCAGGCCCTATTGATCCATTTCAAGAAGTCTCAGAGTTGACAGCCACAAAGTCAGGCTGCCATCCCACACATTCATCTGGTAGGTGAACAGATGAACCCACAGACTGTGTAATTGTGTGCTGGAGAGCTGCAGTCGCATTTTCAAGCATAAAATACACCTAGTTCATACATTTTTAAAAATACAGTTTTCTATGCTTGCTTGTCTACCCAGTACACAAATGTCAGTAGGTTCTTACACGTAAACAACTCGATAACTTGTTGGCATGTCTGTCCAGCTTCAGTGTAGATAATTTCTCATATAAAGGACTTGTGTTCAGTCACTGATGAACAGAGCAGATAACAAGAAGTGCACGTCATTGCTGCATCAATAATTTGGTGCATCCCCACTTAAAAGCTGTCTTTCCCCGTCAAAAACCACAGGGACATTGGCAAGGACAAAGAAAAGTGTGACGGTGTGGAGGACGAGGACGGTAAAGAGCAAAACACGCCGCGCGGCAGAAAGACCGCCAACAGCCAGGGCCGCCGTAAAGGAAGGATCACCACACGCTCCATGGCCAATGAGGCTGCATCTGTTGCAAATGAGGAAGCGCCTCCCTCTGCCCCTGAACCTCCCATGCCAGATCCTCCGCAGCTCCTTAAATCTGACCCAGCACAGAAGGGCGGGAAGGAGCCCGGAAAGCCGCTGACTCCAGTCTCTTCAATGGAAAGTAATAAAGGTGAATCCTCTACTGTTCGTTTTAAAAGTACGCTGCTCTACTCTACAGTCGCATACGGTTTTGTCGCAGTACAAATTTGAGTTGCTAGGTTCTGCATTTCCAGTTTTAATAACTTTTCAAAAACCACTAATTATTTCTTGGTATGCAATATAACTGTGTGCCTACCTTCATATACAACAGGAATAGGTTTTTTATAATTTGTCATGATGTCACTGCCTGCCATTTTAGAGTGTTTTAACTCATTTCAAGCTTCATTTACTATGATAAAAATGCCATATGTAATGATTTATTTTTCACAAAATGAAACAAGCTTGACAAAGCAACACAAAACTGGGTCCAAAATGTAATGTATAAACACAATTTAAAAAGCACCTTTCTTTTCAGAGCTGGTAACATTCAACATAGAACAGGAGGACAAAATTATTTGACATTATTATAACAATCTGTGTAATGTTCCCAAATCAAGATTTATGTTGAGTAAATATATGTTTGTTGAACATAGAGAGATTTTCTACCTCTTGTCGTCATCAGGGGCCACCCTCTCCAGGCTTAACATCTTTATGACATCATTGCATCTCTATCACTTGTGCATTTGCACATCAATCTCTACTGCGTCCTATTTTTATTTGGCCTCCAGTTTTGCAAGAAGGCCTCCAGTTTCTCATTTGAAACTGGCGGCTGAGGATGCCTTTTCCCTGTGAGCAGAAAGAGCTGCTCACATAACTTACTCCAGACAAAATGGCTGTGAAGTTGTGATGCGCAAAGCAAACTTAAAATTTTAGCATAAAGATAAATCATTGTAGTATCATGAGCTGAAAGAAGGACGTGGCAGATCACAGACAATGAAGATGTAGAAACCTGGAAGGATATGGTACTGCTGCCCCCCCCGTCCTGTGTAGGTACAACTCATGTGTAGCTCTTTTAAACCTGAAAATAGACATAAAACCCAGGTATTCGCTGCCAGGTGTCAGAATAATTGCCCTGCATTTTATTCCGTTTGAAAGATGTTTGCTATCCATCCATCACCACAGCAGAGCAAACGATCTGTTCTCATGCTACCAAGAACTTGTACTCCTCCTCCCTTTTCAGGCCTGTCACTTTGACCAAATGTATTTATTTATAATTTCACTGTTTTTGTTTTATTTTGAAGTGTACTGTGATAAACTGGCTCCTGCTTCCACTGTTATCTTTCTTATTCTGCCTATCACAGTAATCTGGTTTTGTGTCCTCAGGTTTGTTTGATTAGTCCACCTCAATGTGTTCATTTGCCCAATTCTGGATGTATAATGGTTTATTTGGGACTCGGTTAACTGAATTATCCGTATATGGCAACGTTTTGGACATGCAAAACTGTTTGCTTGCTCTGTTGTAATCTATGGTGCTTCTTAGAAGTAGGTGAGCTTGGCGCTACAGGGTAGCTACCGGTCATTGTAGTTGAAGTGGTGCCATTGAAGTCGAGGAAACCTTTAGTGCAGTGGAGGTTAATAGAGCATTGTGTAGATTCATGCATTAAATTATACATTGTGGGCAGTCTACTTTCATATAATGTCGATGAGAAGAACTCAAGAAGGACCAGACCTGTCATTAGGGGAGAATTTACTTTGCCATAGAGGAAGGAAGCCTAGTCTCATGGACAGTACTTAAAGTAAATCTAACAGACTCTGTAGGTGGAAGCAACTTTCTCAGGAGTGTTCTAAACAATGAAAATTGATCGATTAATCTTCAATCTTCATCTTTGGGTGATGGGGGTGCAGACCTCCTCTTAATGTCAAGGGGTACAACTGCAGCTATATTAGTCCAAATGTTGACACGGTCTCATTGGGTGCCGTGGAGGAGAGTGAGCTGGAGTTCATCTGTCCCTCTGCACACTAACCACACACTTCTGTGAATTTTGTTTTCGGGGGTGGGGGGTTTGGAAAGTTGTTCAGCCAAGCTGAAGCAGGAAGGAGGAGTTTGCATCTGTGTTTGTGCCAGATGCGCAGTGTCACAGTACAAGTGGTGGGAGGGTTTTCGGGTTGGCTGCTCTATCTGCCTATTTGTCTCCATCCAAGGCCATTTCTCAGAGAGGGAGGCACGGCTCCCAGCTCCTCCACTGTCTGGTGTTGCATCAGCTGACCAAGTCACCCTCCCCTCACGGATTAGGGAGGAGGGCTCACGCCAGGGCTGTTGGGAAGAGAAGGAGGGATGGGAGGAGAGAGAGAGAGAGAGAGGGGAAAGTATGAGAGAGTGAGAGCAGCCGAGTGAGCTAGAGTGAGAGTGTGAGGGAACAGGTCTCTGCAGCCCCTGAGTGTAAACAGATTATTAGATTAGTAGCCATGAGAAGCAGACAGCTGAAGAAAAGGACCGTCACACTCTCTCTTTCTATCTTTCTCCCTCCTACCTTCACTTTCTGTGGTTCTACCGCTTTTTTGTCAGTGCTGATGGGGCTGCTTTTTGTATTTTCGATTTAGTTGGTCCTGGTGAAACCGGAGAAACTTCTCGCTGGACCGAGGAGGAGATGGAGGTCGCCAAAAAAGGTAGTGTTTTGAATAATTTCTTCCTCTATTTTATCACCATTTCCTTCCTATCTCTCTATCTCTTTCTTTCGCTCTCTTTCTCTCTCTTGCCTCTCTGAGGCTCCTCTCCTGTTTTTTTCCCCTCAGCTGAGTTTTACTCTTTCTCTTTCTGATGATCTGATAAGGTTTCGCCCTGCCTAAACGCTCACAATGAATGCTTCCATCCTTGTGTGCGAGTAGAAATTCATTATGCTAATTCTTTAGTGTTCAAGAAGCACCAGAGCTTGACATTTGTATTTATGTTCCTCTTTACACTGCTGTTAAGATTAAATAGTTGCTTTTATTGTAATTTGTTTGTATTGTAAACTCTTCAGTTATCAATTGCTGTGCTTGGTCTTGGGCTGCATCACTACATTTATTTGTCAGATTATTTGCCAACAAAATGTGCCCCTCCTCAACTTTAGACCTGACTTTTTTGGTAAAGCTTCCTCCACTGGGTTCCTGAGTCCCAATAGCTGTAGACTCAAGTGTGAATAAATGGATTTACATGGATTAATGAAGACATTAGGATGGAAATATTTGTTTCCCTTTTACGAAAACCCTTGCTGCTTTTATCTTCTCAGGCCTTTCAACCTGTATACTACCTATGTCTGTGGATTAGTGTAGCTTAAAAAGCCTAGTCATGTGCAGATCATGGTTCAGAAATCACTACTATGCTGCGATCATGGCTAGTCATGCAAGCACAGTGGACAGTTGTCCGTCTTAATCATAGTTATGACTTGTTAATCTGTATAAGCCTTTGTAATACTAAGCTAATACATGTCATGCTGGGCAGTTGAATTTCAAAGTTCTGCCATAGCAGACAGGAATTCAGATCTTACAGGAGAAATTCTTGCACGTATAACTTTACACCCGTTCTAATTCCCTTTTAAAACCAGTATATCAGTCGAGCGACTCAGAAATGTTTAAAAAAAAAAATCAACAATCGTTGTCCTAGTCAAACTGTGACAAGGCAATTTAACTTGGCTAGTCTGTGTTATACCAAATATTTTAGGGTTTATGATGAATATGCTTTGTACAAAATACAGTTTCAAATGGTAAAATGATCAGACACATGAATAAACTCACACAGCTGCACACAATGTTACCAGCTTTACAAAGGCGACCTTCTGTGGATCTGTTGTTCGTTGTGGTGTTTATTATTCATCTTCATTTTCACAATAAGTTAAATATTTGCCTGTCCATGTGCACACCAAACCAAAAACTCAAAACAACGAATATATCATCAACCCTCTCAAGGACATGCATGGAAAATGTTTTCAAAATACCAATAGATGTGCTGTTGCCATGGTAATAACAATAATCCCCACATCTCACATTGAGCTTGAATTGTGTCAGAGCTAAAATGAACTAACATTTTCAGTTTCCTGCAGTATTTCTGTCAACAGGACTATGTTTTTTCAGTGTTGTCAGGGTGGTTGAGCCACTGAGTGTAAAGTCTTAATGGTTTGTTCTTTATAGCAATTGAAAAGAAAAAGTTGTGTTGTTGCATGCTAAGTTATGTCACACCCAACATCTGCTGAGATCAGAGGGAGAAACTTTACAGCAGGTTTTCCTCAAAAACTGAAAACCCTGTTGCTTGCACATGACAGTAATGGAGGTTTGCTCTCCCAATGCCCTCATTCCATCATTTAACTGGAACAGTGAAGCGATTTTATATTCAACTCTTTGGTGATTTGTTAAGCTGTCGGGATCCTTCATCAATCAAGGCTGGAAAGAAAAGTAGGTCATGGGGGTTTCAGGATCTCAAGATGAAACACCCTAATGTCACAGGTCACCAGTAGTCTTCCTATTCACTGCAGGTTGGCAGAGCAGCTTGAAACTTAAGGGCGACTGTGTGTTCAACACATTAAGTTGGATAGGCCCAGCAGATGACCATAGTAACAGGGATGTAATGATTGTCTTGTAGTTTTGTAATTTATAAGAAGTTTCTTGTTAAAAGTAAGAACAATTGCAGCAGCTTTTGTTTGTACAAAAAGACCACAAAGAATTGAGATCATCTTTACAACCATAGTTTCCACACTGATTTTGCACAATGCAAGTGGTTGAAACATAGTTTTTAATACTGTCTTTAATCTTTGAAACCTTGATTGTATTACTATACCTTTTATGTATTTTGAATTGAGTTCAGATGGTGAACTAAATCATTTTTATTAGTCTATAAGTCTTATAAAAACATGACAAGAGAATCCACCTCGTAGTGGTTTGTATTCTACCAGGTGCTGTTTGCATCTTTATTGCTGAATTGTCCCTCTTCCTCCTTCGCCAGGACTTGTTGAACATGGTCGAAACTGGACAGCCATTGCCAAAATGGTGGGTACCAAAAGTGAGGCACAGTGCAAGAACTTCTATTTCAACTACAAGAGACGTCATAACTTGGACAACCTGCTCCAGCAGCATAAGCAGGTGAACTATTTGCTAGTTGCCTTTATTCGGGTCTGTGACTGAAATGTTGCAATTATGATGATAAATTGTACTTCTCCTGTTTCCCAGGATACTCGGAGGGCTCGTGGTGATAGGTCCCAAGGGGAAGGCCACGCCATGGCATCACCTGATGATGACGAAGACAATGTAGATGACAGTGAAGGTCAGAAAAATGGATGATAAGACCCTTGTACTATTTAACACACAAGCGCTCTATTTTGTTTATGTTGGGTGCACGCTGAAAGAGGGACTCTTACACTCTCTTGTGGTTATGCCTTGAATATTAAGTCATTGTTTAGGAATCATACAGAATTCAGGTCTGGTCTTACAAAAAAAAACTTAAGTAAAGATGGTAAGTAGGTAAGGAGTTTATGGATGAGCAGTGTATCTGATCGGAAATCCAACTTTCTGTGAAGATGTTGATCATCTCCAACCTAGAGATCTCCCATCATAGACATTACACAGATACACACAATGTATAAGAATGATTGATTCAACTCTACAAAGTGCACCTTCAAGCTTAAAGTGTATCTCTCAATTTGACTATACACATGTTTTGTATCTGCAAGTTTTTTGCGTACCATCTGGGCTAATATTACCATGGCAACAGCTGCAGCAGTAGAGAGCAGCACCAACCAATGGGGTCAGGCGGATATTTTGAGCAGACCGTTTCTGTCTTTTTTTTAAAAGGCAGGTTTTGTACGGTTTGAAGACGTGGTCACAGCAGAAGCAAACAACAGTGGGATCACATCAGATGATTCAGTGAACAAAATGGGCATTAGTTAAGGCAGGGGAAAGGCTCATAATGCCACGCGTCAGAACAAAATGCAGCTGTTAATGTGGATATTAATGAAATGTGTAAAATGTGAGGAGAACAGTTTCCCATTGGTTAAATGTGCCTTTCACATAATCTGCCATGGACATTAATGCAAAAGTGTGCCTTTGTTCTTTGGGATATTTTTGTGATGGGTATGATCTTTTTTTATTACTACACATAAACATGCATTTAAGATCTTTTGTCTTAAATATCCTTTGAAGCCTGTCTTGTCTGACATGCAATAATTCATCCTCTCATGCTTCCTCAGGTGGTGACAACAGCTCTGACACGGAGAGCGCCCCTTCTCCCTCTCAGGCCGACTCAAAATCTGGAGAGTCTAAGAGAGCAGAAAACACCACAGGAGATGCAACATGCTCGGACCAGGATAAAGGTCAGGCCAGCAATGGAAAGGCCGCAGAGCCCTCATACGGAGAATTTCGTGTTAAGGAAGAGAAAAGCCCTGAGAGCGAGACTGGCTCTCAAGAGGAAAAAAGCAGAGTGGCATCTTTTCCTGGCCCGGTTCATCCAAAAACTGAACCCCAAGATGTGGACATGAAGACTGGAGAGGTTCAGGTGAAGTTGGAGCCTGAGATCAAGGAGAAAGGAGAAAAGGGAGACCATGGCGAAAGGCATAGGGACATCCACTCAGATAATGATTCAAGTGCGACTTGCAGTGCTGACGAGGATGTGGAAGCAGAGCCCGAACGACTCCGGTGGGTCTCCATAATCCCTGCCTCCATGTTGTTTCTAGATAATGAATCAGAGCAGTGATGTGACCACGAGTTTGAGTTTGACGTGTACATTTTGCCCGACTTTGCAGGCTATACCCCATGGACAAACCGTCGCTGCTCTGTCCTCCAGGCACAGTGCTCGTGGCCTCACCCAAGCAAGCTCAGCTCAACATGCAGCAGATGCAGAAGCGTGCAGCTGCCATCCCTCCCATGGTTAGTTTCAGGTTGATCTCTTTTGACTGACACACAGGAAAGCAGCAGGTTGAAATCAGTGTGACTACTAACATAATGCCAAATGAAGCAGTATGTGTCGTCTACCTATCATGCAATTTTAACCTTGTTTATTTCACTGTCAAAGTCTAAATGAACTGAAAAGTTCTGCAGAAACTAACTAATGTTTTTCAGTGTACCCAAGCTCATTTAAAGTTTGATTCCAACCTTTCAAGCTGTGCTTTGGTACTCTAACATATTGATTGTTTATCTTCTATTGAAACAACTTTTTTTTCTCCGATTAATTATCTAGGTGTCTGGTCCTTATGGTCCTGGGGGATTGCCCATCAGTGGTTTAACCATGTTTCAACACCAGATTAAAGCAGTGCATGACTCGGCACACCAGGAGGAGAAGCAGAGGCAGGATCTGGGAGACATGGACCGCAGACCCCCCTTCAATACTCGCAGCCCCACTGTACTGGACAGAGATGGTGAGGGAACAAAAAACGTCCTCATTCTTTCTCCAACAGTTACTTGTTGCAGTTCATTACTCTGTCAGCATTTTTTAGTGGACTATTTGTAGGTAATAGGCCAGTTTAGTGCGTTTTCATAAGAGTAAACATCTGAGGAGGATCTCTCTAGTTGGAATATGCTCCGGGCTTGAGCTGAGACCATTGACCTATTGTAAACTATGATCTGAAGTCTGTGCTGATTCTCCTCTTCTTGTGCGTCTTGTTGGAGACGAGGAGTGGTTTGTAGTTTCTGAACTCGTATGACTTAAGCCTATTAGAGCGGGGCATTTGATGCTCCTGGGTGGTCAGATATAGTTCAGCCGCTCAGAAGGGGAGAGCAGCGAAGAAGCTTTTAGCACCCTTTAGTGAAAGTGCTGTGAAGAGCAGAGCAGCTGCCTGTAAGCCAGTGAGCGTTGACACCGAGATAGTGCAAACGTTTTAGCAGGTGTGTGTCCAGGTGCTCCTGTTAGTTGCACAAGTCCATCTCACAAGTCCAAAATCCATTTTCGGTCAGCTTGATGCTCATTGGCACTGGGCTTTTGCTTTAATAGGGATTATCTTCCCTTTGTCCTTCTGCCTGTGTACTGCAGGTAAGGCCTTACCCTACATGCCTTATGACATGATGCTGGCTCTGGACCCGGAGGGTCACTCTGGTCAGTCAGGCTCTCCCTACAGACTCTCCCCCAGAGAGCTGAGCAAGGCCTCACCTCAGCCTGACCCCAACGCCCCCAACGTCTCCTGCTACAGTGTGCCTCCAGGTAAAAGCACACATCTTCACCATCTTCTCCACCCCATCGTTGTTTTCCTCCTGCCTTCCTTGCTTTTATAAACTAGACTAGTCTGACAACGATTTTGCCTTTTGTGTTTGACATTGGAGGCTCCTTTTTTTACTCTATTTGCATGAGCATGTTTATTATTTTGGATGCGAAAGCTGTTTATGCGATGTTGGGAGCAGTGACATTGCACTCTCTTGGAGCCAATTTCTGGTTTTATAAGCAAGTGAATATGATAATTTGGGCTATCTTAAATAATTTGGAACAGGAGCGAGCGCTTTTGTGACACATTTGGTTTTGACGTTGCTTTAGACCAGTCACGAATTGTAAAGTCAGGTTGAATCTCATCTTGTCCGACCGTACATGTTCCCACAATAGGTAGTTACTTCTACCATGAACATGCTGCCATTAAACATGGTTAGGAATCAAGATGCATTTTGATACTTCTGCCAAAGACTGATTATGTAAAGGTTTTGCTAATGGAGATATTTTAAGAATAAACAGTTTATTTCTTTTGCTTTTGTGAGTTTTCCATTTTTATAATTGATTCCACTGTGCATACTTCTTGTTTTGGTGCACTTTTAATTGGTAAATGGACTGCATTCATTTATGTAATACTTTTCTCTTTTTGAGCGCTCAGAATGCTGTAAAGTCGTGACAACTGAAGAAGTTAAATCAAATAAAAATTGACAAATTGAGTTATTGTGAAATGACAAATTCCCCACTTGCTCTGGTATTTTGATTTTACCTGAAAGCACAAGCCTGTGCTTGTCTCCGTACTTGCACACTCCATCTACTCGACTTTTGCATCTGTTGGAATAAGGTTTTCATTTTCCGGCCTTAGTTCTTTTTGGCATTGGTATATTGCAAAATTAAGTTTGTTTGGCAAATGCTGTCATTCATGTGTCTTTAGCTCCTTTTACATTAGCAGATACCCCGTGTTTAACGCACGGATCTAGTGTCAACTGTCCAAATAACTCTCCTCCAAGGGTAGTGTTTTTTTATTTATTTTTTTTAAACTTTGTCTGCATATATATTAATGGTTAATACCGTGTGTGTGTGTATTTTTTTTACCCCTTTTCCAAGGGTAGTATTAACCGCGGGTCAGGTCTAATGTAAACAGAACTAACTCGTGGGTCGTTTGTTGATCACGCAACCTAGTACAGCCCACCAGGCGAGTTTAAACAAAAAAAAAAGAATATATATATATATATATATATATATATATATATATATATATATATATATATATATATATATTATTATTTTATAAAATAAGGAAACGGCTGATGAGAGTAACAGCATCAGGAGGTCACAGCTAGGATCTTTATTTGCAAGATAAGTAACTTGTGAGACAAGGAGATCTGCGAGCTGCTCAGCTCAGAGCCGAGGACGCCATAAACCGTTTAAATTGTTTGAACAAGTGGCCACAAACATGACAAACTGGGACTTTGCAAGAAGCAAAACCCGACCAAAAACATTCATTCCGATCTTAATTCATCCTCGTTTTGAAAATTAAACCTGTTTGACAGCGTATACATTTTGCTGATGTAGGGATGATACACAGGTTACGTTATGTTTCAGAGATAAAGCCAGACTCGTCTTTCCTCCCCTCGACTCGCCTACAGGCACGAGGTGACAAATACCACGCCTCGTGTTTATATTACCCAATGCGCGTTAAACACGCGTTCATCATCCAGCAATAACAGCGAGATGTAATCTAAAAACGCCTCTTGACTAAACCTCATACTGTACTATGAGTATGAACATTTTTGCCACAAGACTGTATGCAGGATGCATATAACAGCACAATCAGTATGTTAAAAATACCTGGTTAGCGTGTTACTTCTGGAAAAATGTCCAGTCTACCTGACGCGATGCATCCCATAGCCCAATCACCCACGACAGCAAAGGCCCTGTATAGTGGTCATACTGGCGGCACGTAGAAGCTGTAGCTTAATTGCTTTTGCAGTAACATACTACGAACGGCTAACAACTGCTGCACCAGTGAGCTGTAGTGGTACTGTCTTGTGTTTGTAGTACGCGGTATGTTGCGTTGAAAGTGGCCTAAGATGGTGTTGCCCAATTGCAGTCCTCAAGGCCACTAGCCTGCATGTTTTAGATGTTTTACTGCTAAAACACACCTGATTCAGTTATATGGGTCCTTAACAGACTCGGGCAGACCTTGAGGACAAGCTGATGATGATTCATTCATCAAAATAACTGGTAAACAAATGAAAACTCTGACTTGACAAAGTTGGACTGTTGTTAGCCACGAAACAGGTTTTCAACCACATTCAGTAGTTTTTTTTTTACTTTGGCTGTGCAATGAATAGATAAAATCTGAGGGCATTTGTTTTATAGTTGTTGAATGAGAAGCACAGTGCAAAGAGCGTGAGCCCCTGGACATCAAACAAGATTTGTGCTGTCCATTTCTGTGTATTTGACTGTTCAAATAAATCCAAATTTACTTTTTGTATGGTGATAGTCAGTTGGGAATATGTAAGTTTCAGTATTCAGTCAGGTCTAGAAACTGAAGGTTGTGCAGCCATTTTATGTTGTGTTTTTTTGTTACACACACACACACACACACAAAGGGAAACTCATGTTTGAGAGTCAAGGAGAAGACTAAAACTGTCTTTTTATTATTTCATGGACCTGATTCTGTATTCACCGTTGCAGTAGTTCATATTTATTTGGGATAAATATACCTACCATGTCATCACAAAAAATGTTGTTGTTCCTGATGCTGAACTGCTGAATGAATCTTAATGCTTGACACACAGTCTCCCTGCAACAGGGATTTATAAATTTGTCACAGTGGCTTGTTTTCTCATCGGCCCCTTTATGAGCCAGTAGGGTGATGACGTCCGTGCCCGCTGGAGGAACTCTCACAGCCATTTGCATTTTTGATTTCTGCAGAGTGCAGAGCACGAGGTGCAGTCTCTGCTGAGAGGTCACTCCTGGTCTGTGTGGGTGTTTGTTTGTGGTGTGTTAAGATCCATTTCTTCTACTTGGCTGTCCGAGGGGACATTAGGAGGCGCGCACCAAAGACATTACAGGTTTAGATGAGGATAAGGACATAAATACTTAACTTCAGCACTTACTAGACTGTTTTAAGAATGAGACATGAAGCATAACTGCCGTAGTGATTCTGGGTATTCGTCATCAGAAGATGCTTTAAAAAAAAAAAGTTATAGGGGATTTCATTTTTACTCCTGAGATAAATATTTGATGCCAAAGTGATGTTAAATAAGTGTGTCAGATTTTATTTTCGTCTCTCATTTTCCCACCAGTCCTCCATCCTTCCCCGAGCCAGCTAGTCCAGAGCATGAACGACGGAGTCCGTGTGACGTTCAGCAGGCCCAGTCGACCTCCCAACATTCCTTCTCCTCCTCCACTCATTCCAACCACCAAGCCCACAGACAAGCCTTCCTTCATCCATGGAGGCTCCATCTCCCAGGTAAGGCTCACTTCCCTTCTGAAGCAGCACTCCTATTACATTTCCACCTTACTGATATTCCAACCAATGAGTGAGGAGAAATATAATTTCTTAATAATTTTCATGTGCGCTACTAAAATGAGCAAATCTGGCTTTGCTTTCTCTTACATGACTTGCAATAATTATCAAACTTAGATTTACTTATTAATAAATATACTATATACTCTATTTTTAGTTTTGAATATGTTCCTTTCTATTGACACTATCTTGAATAGATAAATGTTATAATGTATTTTGTATGTGTTAAAGGCTTTGAGCTGTAACATAAAAAAGATGATCAGCATCACTTGACACCGCTTCATTGCTCTCACTAACACAGTGATCTGAACTTGAGATGAGCTCTTTGTTCTTTGTTTCTTTTTTTCCAGGGAACTCCTGGCACATATCTCCCGTCCCATGCCGTCTATGGGCCAGAGGGGACGAAGAGCGCTGTGGGCTCCATCTCTCTGGGTTTGCCTCGGCAGCTAGATCCTAACAAACCTGGTAGGAGTTTTTTTTTTTCCTTTTCCAGTTATTGTTGCTGAACTTGTACTCATACAATATTTACAGTCCGTGATGCCTAATGGGAATTTGCTGGATACAAGACGTGCACGCACACCAGACGTCGGTCATGCATTCTACATTATCATTGGAGGGCGCTAAAACTTAGACATCTTTCAGTTAAATAATGAAAAAACACTTAAAATATCAATGATGGCAGTTTTTCCTGTAGCTTGTCGGTACTCCTGAGTAAGTTGTCCTACAGGAATATTTTATGGTTCATATGTATTTTGTCTAAGGTTATAGTGTTAAATCACCATCCTATCTTAAAAATGTATTGCAAATGTGTTTCTCCAACTGCAGTTGACTAATTCTTGTTAAAAAAAAAAAGAAAGTGTGTCCACGAAAGAGAGGCAGATCATAGAAAGAGTAGTTCCTTTTTTAGGATCACAGTGATGTAGTCAGCAATGAAAAAAATACAAATGTGCCTTTTTTGTGTCAGTACTTCCTCTCCCTTTTATATTTAGAAATACCTCTCGCGTAGCTACTGAATACCAACAGAAAATCGCCAAATTTGCATCTTCTTTCCTCCATGTTCCAGGGGCTACGATCTCATCCATCCAGGATGGCAGAGGCAACCCTTCAAAGGTTGGTGAGGGGTTGGCTCTGAGAGGATCAATTACTCAGGTAATGAGTAGCTGAAGGGAGATTTGTTTTTTTTTCCTTGCAATATGTGTGTTTTTTTTCTAATTAAGTTGGATCTTTTCCTTTCCCCTATAACAGGGTACTCCAGCCCTGTCTCAGTCTAATATTGCTGCTGCAGACCTCCTGAAGGGTACAATCACAAAACTGGCCACAGAGGACCTGAGCAGCCCAGATAAGGCCAGGGGGGAGCAACTTGCTAAAGGTCATGTCATATACGAAGGCAAAAGCGGTCACATCCTCTCCTACGATGGTAAGCACTTAGGTTATCAGTTCTCCTAAACACTGCTCGTTCCGTCAGGCACACAATTATATTGTAAATATTTGTGACCAACAGCCATAAAGAACCCCCGGGAAAATACCCGAAGCCCCCGAACAGGCCACGAGCTGAAACGAACCCATGACATGATGGAGGGACCCATGGGGAGAGGACATCCTGGCAGGGATGGAGCTCCATTGGAGGGTACTACTTGTGTACAGCTTACATACTGAATGTGTCCCGGCAGGAGTCTTCAGTTTCAGAAGGGTGATGTTTGTGTTGTTTTTGTTTTTTCTCCGCAGGATTAATTAGTAGAGCCTTGCCCAGAGAAGGCCACCATGGAGACTCTAAAGAAAGACCATTGATGACTGGATCCATTATGCAGGGTTGGTAACCAAAGCTTGCCACATTCCACATGAGCCACTTAATATCACTAGCTGCATGAAACAGTAAGGGAGGCTTACTGTCTACTGTCTTTCCAGGAACCCCGAGAACCAATGCTGAATCGTACGAGGATGCCATGAAATATGGGAAGCAGATAAAGAGAGAAAGCCCACCTATCCGCTCCTTTGATGGGGCTATTGGCAAAGGCAAGCCCTATGAAGGAGTCAATACTATCAAAGAGATGGGACGTTCAATTCATGAGATCCCCCGACAGGACCAGTCTGGCCAAGACATGTGCAAGACTCCCGACCTGGCGGACAGAAGAGTAATGGAGGGCTCCATGCCTCAGGTTAGACTGGACTTGTAAAGGACTAGCCCAGGGGTCCGCAACCCGCGGCTCTAGAGCCGCATGCGGCTCTTTAGCGCCACCCTAGTGGCTCCTGGAGCTTTTTAAAAAATGTTTCACCTTTTTTTCCTTTTTTTCCCTTTTTCTTCCTTTTTTTCTCTTTTTTTCTCTTTCTTTTCTCTTTTTTTCTCTTTTTTTTCCTTTTTTCTTTCTTTTCTTGTTTTTTTTTGCTTTTTTCTTCTTTTTTTCCCTTTTTTCTTCCTTTTTTCTCTTTCTTTGTCTTTATTTTCTCTTTTTTTTCTCTTTTTTCTCTTTTTTTCCTTTTTTCCTTTCTTTTCTTGTTTCTTTCCTTTTTTTTCTTCCTTTTTTCCTTTCCTTTTTAATCTCGACATTTCGGCTTTTTTCTCGACATTTCAACTTTTTTCTCAACATTTTGACTTTTTTTTCGACATTTCTCCTTTCACCATTCGTCTTCATTCTAAGGTTTATACAAGACCTTTCATTTTTTGCGGATCCAGACATATTCGTTTTTTGTGTTTTTGGTCCAATATGGCTCTTTCAACATTTTGGGTTGCCGACCCCTGGACTAGCCAGTATATTTTTGTAGACAGCTTTAGCTCTCTTTAAGCTTTCATTTAAAGCTTTGTTAATAAAAATGCTGAATACGCAAAATGTACTGTGACCATAATAAGTGAGGTCAGTTTAAAAACGTCCTCCTCTCTTAACAGATTCACCCTCTGAGCCAGTCTACTATCAAACACAACGTCAAGTCCCTGATCACCAGTCCCAGCAAGCATCCGCACAGCATGCCCCAACTGGAGGCAATGGAGCGAGCCAAATACGAGGAGAGCAAGCCAGTGCGCCACACATCCGTGGTCAACTCCACCACCTCTGTCCTGCGCTCCACACACCAGGAGGCCAGCAAAGCCCAGCACAGCCCCGGCATGTATGAGGACGCCAACGCTCGCAGGACCCCCGTTAACTACAGCACTAATCCGGTTTCCAGAGGATCACCCATGCTCGGGCGTGCGCCAGATGGTATATTTCATAATCATTTAAATTCTATTTACAAACTCAGCCATTCATTGCTTGTTTGGCTCTACAATTATAGCATTAGACCAAATTAAGTTAAACCTTCATTATGCCAAACCAGATCATCCTATTTCTGTTAAAAGGCATGTTATACCTAATGTGCACCCCGTGCTGAGGGCATTAGATGACCTTTCAGTCCTGATTTAGTTTTCTGTGACAAAGTAATGGCAAGCGGCCGTATTATAAATTGTTACATCACCTGATTGTCGGAGCCGTTTGTGTTTTCTCTCTGAAGGTGGAATAAGCTCTGCAAAATCTACTGCACATGACAGAAAGAGTACCCTGACCCCAACACAGAGGGACTGTGTCCCAGCCAAGTCCCCCGTGTCTGGCGGTGACCCTGTAACCTCACACAGTCCCTTCGACCCCCACCACCGGCCTGTCGTTCCAGGAGAAGTGTACCGAGCCCACTTGCCTCCACATCTCGATCCTGCCCTGGCCTTCCACAGAGTGCTGGATCCTGGTAAAGTATTTAAGTCTTCCCCACTCTTTCCACTTGAACTACCTCCTGAGTGAGCTAGTCCCCTAATTCACATGCATGCGTTAGGCATCTTTTCAATTATTGATGTCAGTCGTTGTCATCAGCATCTATGAGCCTTCGGTTTAGGTTTCATCCTTTTTTTTTTTTTCTCTCATCTTCTTCCTTTTCCTCCACAGCGTTCATGTTCCCCAGGCAGCAGTCCCCAACAGGCTACCATAACACCTACCAGCTATACACCATGGAGAATACGCGGCAGACTATCCTCAACGATTATATCACGTCCCAGCAGATGCCTGGCATGAGCCGAGGGCTGTCGCCACGGGAACAGCCTGTTGCTATCCCTTATCCAGCCAGCGCTCGAGGTATGGCCCTCAGTTTGCTGACACCCTGATCTGCTGTGACAGGCAGGAGGGGCTGTAGTATGCAGACCGTGTGCGTGTGAAGTAGTGGCTACCTTTTCCAGACGCCCAGAAGCAAATGACCTTTACAAATTCTGCTGATCTGCTCTCGACATTGGCGCTGCAACTGATTCGGCTACGACTCAATTTCCTATTGGGTACGGTCATCCAAATATCCATTTGCTGAGTGGTTGCCTCTTACAAGTTGACCACTATTCCACTCCGTTTGCAGCCGTATTGCTTACTGATCAATCTGTATTTGGCAGCTGTAACAGATGAAGGTGATGGGTTACAGCTAAGTGTATACGGTGTTCATAGATTCAGAAATTGATGGATTGGTTCTTGTTGTTCACCGTTTGGCCCTTTGCTTCTGTCTGTAAAAGGGATTATTGATCTAGCCCAGATGCCTCCAACTATCCTGTTGCCTCACCCTGGGGGAACAGGTGCTCCCTCTTTGGAACGCACCGTCTACCTCTCTGGAGCTCAGCCCCCTTTCCCTCCTAGGGCTTTCAACCCAACCTCCATATCTCCAGGTGAGGATCCCTCCCTCCCCCCATCCATGCATCCCGTGCTCCCTTATCTCCCTTGCCACGATCTCCATGTTCCCTCACACTCAGCGAGGGTGCATCCCCGCACTGGCCTGAGGTGTGAAAGGTCAGTTTTGGCCAGTCCTGTGACAGATCAAGTTCGGTGTCACTGCTGTCACACTGGGAATGGTTTCCCACAGCAATAGATTAGGTCAGAGAAGTTCAAAATGCAGGAATAAACGCGAGTATTCTCTGTGTGTCTGAAAGTGGATACGTTTGTGTGAATATGACCATATTTGCTGTGATTATCTGAGAACTTGGCATCAAGGCGAAGGTTTCTAAAGGAAGCCTGAGCCATCCTGTAGAGACCACAGGGGTTGTATGTTTATATTTTCAGTGTGTGTGATGTCCATGTTTCCTTAGGCCACCCGAGCCATCTTGCCGCCAATGCAGAGAGAGAACGGGAGAGAGAGCAGCAGGAGAAGGAGAGGGAAAAGGAACGGGAGCAGCGGGAGAGAGAACGGGAGCGGGAAATGAGAGAACGGGAACGTGAACGGGAACGTGAACGGGAGCGAACCAATGAGTACATTCGTGGAGGTGAGTAGTTTTGCTGCTATATATGAGTGGAGGTTATTTTCTTTTTTTTTTTTTTTTTTAATTTAAAACCAAAAACTTTATTTAATAATAAAAAAACAAACTCCCTAAAACAATTAATAAAACAGCAGAAAATAAAGGTGGGAGATTTCCAGTGAATTTCCTTTAGTACAGCATAAACCCATGTAGTGCCTAAAATCGACTGTTGAAATTGTAAAATACAGTTTAAAATGCTACAGAAGAGATCTCTTCGATGTGATCTAATGAACGCTTTGACCCTGTTTAAGTATGAATTAGGCCTTTACATGAACAGAGGCAGTCTGAGCTGGTAAAAGCAGGAGAACCAGTATGATAGAACTAGCAAACGTAAAAACAAAGATGCTTAAAGGCACAAACACAGCGAGTGACATTGCTGAATGATTTGGTCCATGCGTCTTTATCAATGCAACAAGGCCAAAGTAGCTTTTCCCCAGATTAGGAAGGCTTTTAATAAACAATTTTGGTCTTCTGTTTGTCAAAAAAAAAAAGAAAAAGGTTTTAATTGATGTGAAACACGATGAAGTTTTCACTATAAATCTACGACTTAAATGTAGACACTAAAAACAGATTAAACTCATTAATTTTGTTCCCTTTGAACCTCATTATTTCTCGTTATTTTCTTTTTTAATAAAGGGAATCTTGCTCTTGTTTGCCTTTTTTGTTTTTAAACTGTGTTGAAATGTTTCCTTTGTGAAGGTGGGCCAGAGCAGCCAGTTCGGCCCGGGAGTCGAGGTTACCTGCACTCCCCTTCTCCTTCCTCACTTAGGACACAAGAGGTGGTGGTTCAGCAGCGGCCGAGCATCTTTCAGGGAAAGAGTGTCATCACGTCTCTCATGTAAGCACGAAACTAAAGGTTAAATCATTCAGACGATCTTCAAACATGGGATAACATTTGCTATCAAAATTTGATTATATCTCGCATGACTTGGTTCTTCAAAACTACATACCCAAGTTGAATTAATGTAAACACAGTTATACATGCTTGTTCTCAACGGTTTTATTTCAGGCACCCGTCTCAGCCATAGCTGTGTCACTACATGTGATTTATGCAGCGGGAATGACAACAACATTTTATTGAGTGGCTCTGAGGTCGAGGTCTCCTCTTCAGGACCTAATATTAGGGGATGGCTATTTCGATATGGAAGAGATCTCCTCTTCAGCACCTAAATTTAATAGGATGGATATTTTGATGGCTGGCCAACTGCTCAGCTCAGATCAAATCTGTCCCAGCTGCCCTTCTATTTTTGCAGTTCTGCCCTCTTCCTATTTGCTTTCTAAGGCCACAGGACATCACCACTGTGTGGATTATAAGTCCCTGGTTAGTTGGAAAGAATGTTTACAGATTCGACTTGCTCCTCATTATTTGTGTGTTGCAAATAGTGTGAACTCCCTTTGTATGTTGTGCTCTAAAAATTCTGACAAATGATTTACATAAAAATCAGCATCTTTTTTTAGAAATATCTAGGGATTTTACTTTGGCTGTAGGTGCTACTACTACTAAACCGGAAATGTTCTGGTGCTCTGACGATGATAGAATGGACGGGTTGTTTAGCTTCAATGTTTTTAAGTTGGCTCATTTTGTTTCTGAAGCCTGGAGAAAGCGTCAGGATTGTTTATATGTTTAATTGGGGAAGCAATTAGGATTAAGGCCTTGCTCAGGGGTCCAAGGTGGTTCATCTTGGTTGCCATTCTGGGGCTTGAACCTTGAGCCCACCTCTGTAGCCACTAGACTACCACCCTCCGAGGTGCTGGCAACTGTTTCTATGAAGCCCACTTAGCATCTCTATTGGTCATAACTTGAATATTATTGTTTTAAATGATGATTTTTACACCCCAGATTAGTGATGCACCGATTGTTCGGTAACCAAAATTGTTCGGCCGTTGTAAAATAAAGAAATAGACTGGTCGCTCCGTCCCGTAACGTTGTGCACCACATAAATCGTTGGCCAACCAAAAACTAACCCCATAAGAATTTTACCTAATAGACTGGCCGCTCCCGTAATAAATCGTTGGCCAAACAAAAAGTAACCACATAAGAATTTTACCTAACATTCACCAGGAGGTGGAACCAAAACAACATAATGCTGGGAAATTTAAAAAATTTCATTTTTTTATGTTCAATAAATATTTTCTACTTTGTAATTTTGTAAAAGATTTTTTTGTTTGAAAAGCATGCCTAAATCAAATTTATTTGATTTATGCAATGGTGAAAAAAGTCGAAATTTTGTGAAAAAAGTCAAAATTTTGTGAAAAAAGTCAAAAAGTAACCACAATGCAATGGTGAAAAAATTGGCAAAATAAATGAAAAACTGCAAAGAACCATGTTCGGTATTGTTCGGTATTCGGCCAAGTGTTTTATTATTATTTTCGGTTTCGGCCACAAATTTTCATTTCGGTGCATTTTGTCCAGTTCATCCTGAAATAACAGGTCCCATATCATTTGTTATTGTGTACATGCAGAGTAGTTATGCAAGTGATTACATTTTGTTTGCATATCAGAACTTATTAGATGGAAGACCCAATTTAGAAAAAAAACAGCACACTTTACAAACAATACTCAAGGAAACTTTAATTATGACTTATCCCCCCCCCCCAGGCATAATCCACAAGCCACGACATCAGCACCCCAAAGTAGTTCCCGCTACAGTACTGCAGCTGACGCTCTAGCAGCTTTGGTCGACGCCGCTGTCTCTGCACCACAGATGGACGTCGCCAAGGTGAAGGAGAGTAAACACGAGCGGGATGAAGATATGTCTTCATCAAGTGCAGTGAGACGCGCACCCAACCTCTCTGAACAGCAACAACCAGAAGCCGAAAGCCGATCTTTGCACTCACCGTATAGTACCATGTCCCTACCGGGAGGCAAGCCCCATCCCTCTTACCCCGATAGTTCAGGTATGGGGGCTAAAGAGAAGGCTCCTCAGACAAAGTCCCGAATCGAAGAGGAGCTCCGGACTCATGGAAAGACAACTATAACAGCTGCAAGCTTCATCGACGTCATCATCACGCGTCAGATCGCCTCAGACAAAGACTCGCGTGAACGAGCCTCCCAGAGCTCCGAGTCCTCAGGCCGCTGTGAGTTTTTATTGTGTTATTCTAAGATAAATTCACTGTGACAGTAATATTATCCATTAGCTGCACAGACTTAAATACTAATAAAGTGGAGTTTGTTTTTTAAATCCATTGAATTTTCTATTGACCTCATCTTCATGCCCCGTACTTGGCTGATCATAAAAGAAAACCTTTGGTTTATATTTGTCTTGAAGTGTCATCTGGTCGATATGACAACACGGCTGCAGGAGCCATTGAAGTGATAAGCCCTCCTAGTTCCCCAGTTCAACCCCAACAGGACAAACCGGAAGACGGGCAACAACAAGCACCAGGTATGAACCCAGTAAACTGAGGAATGTATAAGTAAGGATGCTTAAAATCAGTTTGGTGTTACAGTAGCGAGGCAGATTTGGCAGTGAGGGCTAAATTCAGCCATGTTAAGTAAACAAGTTGAGGATGCGAAACTTGGATGGCTTGGCCTAGTGACATTTGAGATTGTCAGACAGCATTCCAGCGCAGCAGACTGGTCACCAGACTGCACTAGAAGTTATTCTTGTCACCTGCGAGCAGATGTAGAGCAGTTACTCTTGGCAGGGAGCCTATTGGCTCATCACCTCTGACTTAAGCCTGTTTTAATGGAACAATGCTGTCCCTGCTCAACCTTCCAGTTGGCATGCGGGCGTATGATATGAGTCGTTACCGGCAGTCAGGGGAACCACTTCAGCCTCCTTCCTCCCAGGCAGACAGCTACTCGCAGGTCCCCAAAACTCACCGAGTCATGACCTTGGCGGACCACATTTCTGTAAGTAATTTCAAAAATGTGACTTCAGGGTAATTAATGCAGCACATACCAAAAAGGAAAATCACATGGGTGCCAGCCTATTCTGACTCTCTAACAATACTTTGCTGTAATTTCCTGTAATGCAGCATATAATCACCCAAGACTTTGCCAGGAATCAGGACCCTCCGGTCTCCTCTTCAGCATCATCATCCACATTCCAGGGCTCAGCGCCATCAGTGTCATCGTCAGGTCGGGTCAAGGCACCCAGCCGCTACAGTCCCGAAAACCAGGTCCAGCCTCCTCACCACCAGAGATCCTCCAGCAGGATATCTCCAGAGAACGCCTCTGACAAGCCCAGAGCTAGGTACAAGAAGTCTGAAATTAATTGCAAGTCTTAATTATACTTAAATAAAAAATGTGTAAAATGTCTTCACCGGCCTGGTCCCTTTTTTCTTTTTCTTCCTCTAGGCCCGGTAAGTCTCCAGAGCGAGGAGGCAGATCGATGGAGAACTACGAACCAATTTCTCCTCCACAGGGATACCAGGGCATGGACAAACAAGAGGCTGCTGGTGCTCCACTGCAGAGACGAGAGGCTGACAACTCTGAGATCAGGTACGAGATGAGAACATGGTTCAGTTTTGATACATATTCTATATTAAAATTGTACAATACATTTCAGCCAATTCTTATTAAATTACAGTAATAATTTGTATTAAAAAAGTGTCGTTTAAACCTGTTAACTGTATTTACATTAGTTAAAGTTACTTGTTGTCAATCACCTTATACGTACACAACCAAATAATAACACCATCAAATCTCCTGACTGTTTTGGATTGTAAATGAATTTCTAGTTTGAATGCCCTTCATTAGAAATGGATTGATATCTCAGTGGGGTCAAAACAGTGTTCTGCAAAGGCTTTTTTATCTTTATTTTTTGCCTTAGTTTCTCTCTGACTCTGCCCTTTGTGTGGTTCAAGGACCGACTCTCGGTCCCCAGGAAATATAGGCTACCTGCCTGCCTTTTTCACCAAGTTGGAGAGCACCTCACCGATGGTTAAATCCAAGAAGCAGGAAATCTTTCGTAAGTTGAACTCCAACTCTGGTGTTGGTGATTCTGACGTTGGTAAGTGGGTCTTCTTCTCTTATCCTTTTGTCTGTTATCCATGAATTCCAACTAGTTCTTCACTTGTTGAGCATGTGATAATTTACCTCTTCCCTTTGAATCCCATTTTATTTGTAAGATATTATGATGTTTGTTTTTTAAAACAATGAATGATTATTTTGCAGGAAGCGCACAGCCGGGAACAGAAATCTTCAACTTGCCTGCTGTTACCAGTTCAGGTAAGTAAAAACAAAAACTCATTCACATCACTTTTAGTCAGTATTTCCTCTCACACCATTGTTGTTGTTGCAATGCTATTTGTAGGCAGCATCAACCCAAGGAATCAGTCCTTTAATGACGCAGCCAGTAATCTGGGTTTAGAGGACATCATCCGCAAGGCCTTGATGGGCAACTTGGAGGAGAGACAGGAGGAGCACCAGGGAGGGGGAGGAGGGTCTGTTGGCATCAACAACGCATCCAGCCAAGGTGGTGACGCCCGGCAGGAGGCCAGTCAGTCTCCCAGTATGGGTACGCTGACATCAAAAACACACAGCCAAAATTGTATCTGTAGGATAGAAAATAGGGTTGTTGTTTACACTCATTTCTCGTTTTAATCTACAGGAAAGCAGAAGCAAAGCAAAGCAAACAGCCGGAAATCCAAGTCACCTAACCTGAGTCAGGCCTACGCCGGAGGGGAGCGTCCCTCGTCAGTTTCCTCCGTCCACTCCGAGGGCGATTATCACAGACCAACACAACCCCAGTGGAGCTGGGACGACCGGCCTTCCTCCACAGGTGAGCTGCCCACCCTCTGCTGCCGCTGTCTGACGACAGTAACACCTGCTGAAATTACAGACTGGAATACAGTTTCCACGTATTTTTGTCACTGTGGTTCCATCTTTTTCCATCTTTTTTTTTTCCCCCCGCTCAAGGTCCCATGCAGTTTCCTTTCAACCCGCTGACCATACGCATGATGAGCAACACGCCACCCACCTCAATAGCCTCGCCTTCTCTCCAGAGCCAGCAGCAGCAGCAGCAACAACAGCAACAACAGCAGCAACAACAGCAGCAGCAGCAGCAACAGCCCCCAGCAGGAGCACCTGTGACCCAGCAGCGACCATGGCCGTCTCTGCTGTCAGAACAATATGAGACCCTATCTGACAGTGACGACTGAGCCCTGCCCCCCCCCCCCCCGCTAAAAACCCAGTAACTAGAAGAGAGGCCTGTGCTAAGGCTAGTCTGTTCACATCCCTGTCCCTGAACTAACCTCGCTGATTGGCGAGTACGACGAGTAGATGGGGTGGTGTCCTTTTTTTGTTCTTGGTGCTATGGCGCCCCCTGGCTGTTGACTTGGAGCAGCAGTGTGTGACAGGCAGGAGTCTTCTGAACAAGGCTCACTCTTGCTCCAGAAGTTCTGACCAAGCCTTTCAGAGAAATGAAACTCAACTGAGGTGATGACATTTGCTAGAATTGAGCTTAAGAGCTTAATATGTAAAAAGATGCATCATAAAAAAGCTATTTCTGAATTTTCTCTGGTTTCTGTAAAGATACACCTTGTCTTTAAGAAAATCATTGTATGTAAATAGAGTAACTTTTTGCAGTGTTTTTCTTAACTTGATTATTTCTTATTTTGATGTTGCTTTAAATTGATCCACTTTAAATGGGAAGAGTTCGGGGGGGTGATCTTTGATATTGCAGTTGCTCTCCCAGTCCACCCCCAACCCACGTCACCTGAGACCTATTCAGATATTTTGTGATGCTAATAGAGATCGAACCTGTAGGACATACTCTGTGGCCCATGAGGACGTCGCAGAGATTGTGCCACGCTGTGAGCCACCCACCAAACACCACCAGAGCCTGGATGTTGGAGGCAAGACTACACTTGATTTCAAACAGCAGTAATATCTGACGTCTGGATTGTGACTTTCAGGTGGTGGAGATAAATCCTTACCCTGTAATAGCTGAAAAATGTCATCAAAACAAGTTGAGAACACTGGTGTCATAGCAGAAAGGTGAAAAGTCCGATATAAGCTTGCCAGAAATTAGATCTTTATGACTACTCCTTAACACCATCTGAATAATGAAAGTGAGCCAATGTGTGTGTGTGTTTTTCTTTTCTTTTTTTGCTTTAACACATGTCACATCTCTGCAGTTTAAGTTTCCAGCCTGTCCAGAATTATGTGCTCTGAGATGTTTTCATAGTTTAAAAAAAAAAAAGTTTTAGGATGTTGTTTTTCTTTTCCTTTTTTCTTTTATTTTTTGCGGGTGCATTGGGGGGCGGGGGGGCTTTTGCCACGCCTTGTGACTTGAGAAAGAAGGCAGCTTTAACTAATTTTCTCAGAGATATATGTACGTGTTTGATGTTTGTATTTGTTTCTGTAGTCCCTTTTTATTTTTCTTTGATACTGTCCTGACAAAAATCTGAACTCTGTAAATTTTCTTTCCATTACAAACACGAAAAAAAAGACTAACCAAACCTAAAGAATGATCTGCACCATTGTTGCACTTTTTTGCATTGTGGCTTTTGACAACAAAAGGCGTATTACCTGCTGTGTAACTTATTCAATCTCCAGCCCACTACTACATTAAGATGTGCTTTAACCTTTCCCACCACTTACAGAAATCTGGATGTTTTAACTTCCTGTCTTTTCTTATGGCTGGTACATGATATTTTAAGTGTTACGCCTGCATCACAGTTGCAGTTCTAAGTGCATGGTACCGTTAAATGTTTAAGGATTTGCTGTCATGGTTATTCAACGCCTTGGCCACTTAGTTTCTGCTTTTGTTGTTTGAATTAACAGACATAAAGCTTTGAATATGCATTCTACTAGGTCAGCATCATACAAGCAGTACCATTGCTCTCCAAGTCTTTTGTTTTTGTTTATTGTTTTACTTGGTAACGTGAAAAAAAAATGCAATTTTTGGCTTTCACTTTGCTTAGTCGAATCCATTCAGCTCTAAACTTGATATCTTCATTTAATTTTTAAAAAATTGTAACACATTTTTGTTTTTCTGTCATTTTCATCTTTGTTCTTCATCCTGTCTTAGATGGGATGCTATGTGTTTACAGAGGCAATGACAAAAAAGTTTACAAACTTGAATTTAAAAAAGAAAAAAATGAAAAAAAAAAATCCAACATTAAGCCGGAAAAAAATAATTGGAGCATATTCCTGCTCTCTATCAAACAAACACTTTTTTGTCCTTTTTTTTTAATGTCTTTTTGAAATTGAGACTTGAAACCCCGTGTATCCCATGATGTTTAAATGCAATGTTTGTATCGCACAATGTCTCTAAGTAGGCTATTACAAGAGTTCAGACCAATCAAATAAAGTGGATCAGTTCTCCGCCACTGAAAATTTTGTAGATTTATAGATGTGCCATCTTTTTGTTGATTGCATTTTATTTCTTCTTATTGACTGCACACTGTCATGCTTGGTCACTGAGTTGTACTGCAACTGTTGAGTTTCATTTTCATTGGCAAATTAATGCAATATAAAATGAAAACGTGTCAGGAATTGCAATGTAATAAATAGTATATAATGTAATCAGTCTATTAATTACAATTAATAGGCTTACACCCACTTTTCAAGTAACTGCCATTTATTTTGCTGTTTTTTCATTCTTATATTTTCATACAAAAGTGTTATCCATAGGTGGCTTAAATTTAGCTGTATTCTTACGTGTATAATCAGTTATCTTGTCACACTATAACTACAAATCAAACAGTAGCGATGTTATTATTTAATTGTGGTAGTATTAGTGAACACCTATGAAATGCTAGGCCGGATTATCCATATACTGAAGCGGGCGAGCGCCCAGGGACACCAGCCAATGAGGGGCACCAAATCAAATGACACACTGGATCATATATGTCATATTTTGTTATTTTCTCTATATATTTGCTGGAAGAGGAGCAAACGGGTACAGCAGTAACCAATGATATAATAAAATTACATGAAAATAATAATAATAAAATAAAAAGAATTGCGTTTGAGTGAGAGCCTTAACAGCTTAACAACCTTAAATCTAACAGCCTACACATTGCTATTTTATTAATGTGCTGTTCCCTACCTTCACATCAGCTCATTCAGTAGGCCTGTTTGATTGTTTAGTCATATGCTGTAATAGTTTTGCATGTAGTCCTCAGACAGGCCATAAATGATGGAAATGATGATAGTTAACATGTGGTGTTACATTGGCATGTGAGTCTTATTCTGATTGGAGCATCAGTGTAGTTTGGCGTTTGTAGACTCATGTCTATCTGTGGTGTTACTCTTAGTTGGTTGCTTGTATTACATTTATTTGTAGTATGAGTGTTGAGCATGTACTTCAGCAATATGTTCATGTAAATCTATGGTCTTTATAACCATGGTACATTTCCCCTTTTTTACCGTAAAATGTGGGAGTAAGGGGGCACTTCAAGTGTGGTCACCCTGGGGTACCACACTGAGTTAATCCGGGTCTGATTTAATACACATACAGGATAACAGTTCATCTCTAAAATGCTCCCCAAAAATGCGTCAAATCTTTTATTTTGAAAGGAATGCCGTGCACAACACCGGAAGCTGTCATTCTCGTCGTGTCTAGAGCGCCTGAATTATGGTTCCGCGTTAAATCGACGCTGAGTCTACGCCGTACTACGGCGTATGGTACGCGGCGACGCACAACGTACGCCGTAGGCTCTGCGTTGGTGTAACGCGGAACCATAAATCCGGCTTTAGACACGACGAGAATGACAGCTTCCGGCGTTATTGACTGGAGGAAACAACTGAAGATGGAGTTATTTCTCCCAGCTGTGGCTGAACAACTTTTCCGAGATATCCAGAAAACATATCAGGAAACCTCTCAAAGTAAGCTTCGAGTGGCAAATGCACATTATTTTGAGGGAAACGTGAGCTTCACTGAGGTTAGTTTCAGTGCATGAAGCTGCAGAATTGCTCGCCGAAAGGTGATCTTTCGGGACTTTCTTGTTAGACTTACTGTGGATTTATCTTCACTTTGGAAAGAAAGGAGATAAGTGAATGAAAATCCATTTTTTCCCTTGACTAAAAGGCAGGTACGGTATTTACTTTAGCTGTCTCCACAGTAACATTATTGTAGCATTAGTTGTAGCGAGGGTTGCAAAATTCCGGGAATTTTCAAAGTTGGAAACTTTCCATGGGAATTAACGGGAATATATGGGAATTAACGGGAATAAATAAGACATTTACAGAATTGAAGGTTGGCCCTTAACAGGGAACTTAAATATAGTTGGGGGAAATATATTGTAGCATAGTCTTGGCTAAAACAACCAGGGCTATTGAGGCCACGCCCCCTACATGCACTGTGCATTCCTCCATCACATGCACAGGTGATTTCTTGAAGCCTGGAGGCCACACATTTGAGCTCAAAGCACAAGACTATTGAAGCCACACATTTGAGCCCACGGACTATATAAAGTCAAGTAAGTTTTGATAATATTATGGGGTAAATATATTTGATCTATAATGGTATTAATGTTTACCTTGCAAATATTAAATAAAAATTTATTAACACAGTAGCTAGCTAGCTGGTAAGTTAGGTGTTAAATGAAAGCTATTTTTCATTTCATTGACCATTTAAGAGGCTAGCTTATTATGGTGGTAGCTACCTCAAATTTGATGCTGTTTTTTCTGACTCCAGCAAGACGGTTTTCTGTAACCATTCAAGAATTTATACATCAATTGTCAAATATTTTGAAGACCATTCCAGTTGTTTAGCCAACTATATTTCTGTTCATGCCATTGCTTTAGTGTTTTTACAAGCTTTTTTTTTATGTTATTCTGCAGAAAAATGCCACGTTTGCCATCTGATGTGTGGAAGCATTTCACACAAGCGAATGTTGAAGGAAAGTCTTTGTATGTATGTAAATACTGTGCAAAGACATACGTGAAGAATGCTACAAAAATGCAGCAACATATTGCCAAGTGCCAAAAAGTTCCTCAAGGCTCAAAACATTCAGCAGACAAGAGTTCCACTCCAGGGGAAAATGAATCTGCTGTATCAGAGTCAGATACCCTCTCATCAGCTCCTGGTCCCTCTGGTATCAGAGCATTCTTTGATTTAATGGATGAACGTAGCCAGAGAAATGCAGATGAGTGTTTTGCTCGTGCAGTCTACGCAACTGGCTCACCACTGATGCTGCCATCCAGTGTGTACTGGAAGAGATTTTTGAATGTTCTCCGGCCAGCATACATCCCCCCAACCAGGCATGCGCTATCTACTCATTTGCTGGATGAGGAGTTCAACAGAGTGCAAACAAAGGTCAAGCAAACCATTGTCAAAGCAGACTGTATTTCAGTCATCTCTGATGGGTGGTCAAATGTTCGGGGACAAGGAATTATCAACTACATTGTCGCCACCCCTCAACCTGTATTCTACAAGAGCACAGACACAAAGGACAACAGACACACAGGCCCCTACATTGCTGATGAGCTGAAAGCGGTCATTAATGACATTGGACCAGAGAAGGTTTTTGCACTTGTCACTGACAATGCACCAAATATGAAGGTTGCCTGGGCACATGTGGAGGAGACCTACCCTCATATAACAGCCATTGGCTGTGCTGCCCATACTCTTAATCTTCTCCTGAAAGACATCATTGCACTGAAGACAATGGACACACTACACAAGAGAGCTAAGCAAGTTGTGAAGTATGTGAAGGGCAAACAAGCAGCTTCAGCAACCTATCTCTCAAAGCAAAAGGAAAAAAACAAGAGTACCACACTGAAGCTCCCCAGCATCACACGATGGGGTGGTGTTGTCATCATGTATGACAGTCTACTGGAGGGAAAGGAGTCTCTGCAAGAGATGGCCATATCCCAGACTGCAGGCATTGAAAGTGACATCAAAAGAATCCTGTTAGATGATGTGTTCTGGGAAAGAGTGATTAGCAGCCTGAGAATCCTCAAACCAATTGCAGCAGCAATTGCCAAGATAAAGGGGGATGATGCCATCTTATCAGATGTCCACTGTCTCTTTGCTGACCTCAAAGAAGAAATCCAGACGGTCCTGCCCACTTCCCTACTACTCAAAGCAGAGGAAACTGCTGTGGTCAAGTCATTGGAGAAGCGCCGGGAGTTCTGCACGAAGCCAGCGCATGCAGCAGCATACATGCTGGACCCAAAATATGACAGGGGCATACTCTCTGGAGAAGAGATTTACGGTGCTTATGCTGTTATTACAGCCATGTCTGGCCACCTGGGCCTTGATAAAGGCAAGGTTCTGGGCAGTTTGGCTAAGTACCGAACCAAGACTGGCCTTTGGGAAGGGGATGGAATCTGGCAGTCATGCCAGCACATATCTGCATCCACCTGGTGGAAGGGACTTTGTGGATCTGAGGCCCTTGCACCTATAGCCTCCATCATCCTGCAAATCCCACCATCATCAGCCGCCTCTGAGCGTAGCTGGTCACTCTTCGGGAACACACACACAAAGGTTTGCAACAGGCTCACAAACGTGAGAGTGGAAAAACTGGTGGCCATTCGGGCAAACCTAAGGCTCTTTGAACCTGACACAGAGCCATCCTCAACCAGGCTGGACAGTGACACTGAAGAGGAGCTGTCAGAGCCGGATGTTGAGGAGGTGAACATGGAGGATGTTGATGAGGCCCAGGAAGAGGCCATTGCCTGAAAGGTTTTGGCAAAAAAGCAGAACATGCAGAAACTAGGCTTGTCGAGCTCGAGGGAAGAGGCTTTTGTTTTACATGTTGAATGGGACTTTTTTGGAGGGAGTTGGGCTCCTTTCATTTAACATTTTGAATGGGACTTTTTTTTTTGGGGGGGGGGGTTAGGGTCATTTTACTTTTTGATTGGGTGGGGGAGTGGGATGAGTTAGTATTTACTCAACATTCATGTTTTTGTTGTTCATTAAAATAATTGTTCATACAAAAATAAAAACTAAAGTTTTACTCAAATAAATCTGTTGAAATGTCATGTTTTTGTATTATCTTGCATGGATATCTGCTTATGACAAAATAAATATTTACATTTATGTTTGGATATGATACAGTTTGTTTAAATTACCCCCAAATTCCAGTTAATTAATTTAAATGGAAATTCCCATGGAAAGTTTCCAATTTGGAATATTTCCAAAATTCCCCAGCTTAACTTAAAGTTTCCGGAAATTTACCGGAAATTTTCCACCCCTTTGCAACCCTAGTTGTAGCTGAGATGCAGCTTTGCCTGCACGTTGCAGTAATGCAGTTCAGCATGCGACCTGTAGGCGGCGCTGCTGCAACAGAATTTTATCTGAAGCTCATACACAAGTACTGCCTGCTATTACACTGTACAGTGTATATAAATACAGTAAAGGTTTGGTTTTTAAACATTCTTAACTAAATAAACCTTATGTCACACATTTCCAACTTTGTAACAATGTGTACAAATCAGTTATATGAATCTAGATGCACATATTAAAAATTATCCTTGGTCACGGATCATCAGTATTGTGTGCATAATTAATAAACTAGGCATTACAAATTGGCAAATATGGACATTTTATCATTCAATATGTTCTAATATATCGTCTCATGGTAATGATTTGGTCCCCACGCCCCATTTCCACACACTGCTTGGCATACCCCCCTGCACTTCTGCTAGTCAAAGTCAAAGTAGCTCCCCCACATGTGGAGTACATACAGGGAAGCAAAAGTGTGTTGCTCTCAGACCCTTGGTACATAAATTGAAATAGAAAATGCTAAATACTGCAGTCTTTAAATATATGCAAATGAGGGCATGCAAAAATAAACCCAAAGTCAAATACAGAGTTAAACATTGAAATAGGGCCACATGTGGATATTAAGCATGTATTATCAACAGTTCAATGTACTGGTGGTGCAAGAGCTACTGAGCTTATCAGACTATTTAAAGCTGACTGATGCAGAAGCAACTGCTGAACTACTACAAATTTTACTCAGTGAGCGCAGTATGCGATTTAAATATCTAAGCTGAGGCCCACCCTTGTGTTTGCAGTTTGGGCTGCAGGAATAGTCACACCTGTGCAAGGGGAGAAGGCTGACACACTGCCAGTCTAATGCAGTTTGATCTCAAGGCTGTGTAGCAGATGTTATTTTTTCTAACCTGTATTATATAGTTAGTTAGATGAAAAATTGTGATATTTTTTTTATGTTGTTTGTTTTACATTTTAAGAAAGTACTTTTTTCTTTTTTTCAGTTCCCGATGACTTGATACTTGCGTAAGTATACATTTTTTCAGTACATTACATATGTAATTGCAGCTCTGACCTGTTATATTATTTAAATGCCAATTTGGCCCTTTTGACTGATGAAGAGCCATTTTGCTTGCGATGTCACCTTTTATTAAAGATGTCATGAATGTCAGTCTGACTTATGACAGAAAAAGGTCCATATGCTGTCAGTTTGAGGGTTGTGTCAAGTTCATAAACCAAACTGAGGAAAAGGTTTTGAGGCATTTTTATTGTTTGGATTCACCAGAGTGACGCAACCCTAAGAGAGTGTCATGATGCTGCTCTGTCCTGATGATGACATTTCCTGGCATGGTGATTTGAATCACTGTGGGTGAGGAGTTGCTGCTTGTCTGGGTCAGCACACTCACATCCTGTTTCATCTGGAAGCCACTGGTATACAGACTCTTTTCACCCTGGTGCTCCACAAACAGCCAATCTCAGTCCTGCGTAATTCTTCCTCTTGATCAGTCAGTTTATGATGTTCTCATTTACTGTAAAGTGTCCTTGAGTACCTTGAAAGACACTGTTAAATGTGTTGTGTCTGCAAATTCTGCATCATCTAATTGCATTTTGCTTGCAGTCAATAACATAGACGCCGTCCAGCATTGTAATTAATCACAGCATTACAGGATCCTTGTTTGTTGCATTCAAGCATCAACATGATTCTCTTTGCTTTTTTTTCTGCATATTAAAGAGTATTTTTTGATATATTTACATTTTTCCAAGCCACATTATTGACATATAAAATGAAATTGAATTATTTTATTGTGCACTAAACTTGCATGTAAACACTTTAGTCTAAATTCACACCAGTTTGCATCCATCCATCCATCCATCCATCCATCCATCCATCCATCCATCCATCCATCCATCCATCCATCCATTTGATTTCTGGCCCCTACTTATTCCGGTTCAGGATCACAAACCTGTTCTGGCTGTCAACAGGATAGTGTTGGGTACATCCTGCAAAGGTTACCAGCTGCTCACACTCGCTCTTATAGCAGTTTAGAGTCGATCTAATTTTTTTTTTTTTGTAGGAGTATGGTAAAAACCTCTCCAGGAGTCATCCTGCAAATTTTCTTTTTGTAAATTTCCAGTAATGCCTGAAAATAAATGTAAAAACCCAATTTGCACATGCACTGACTTTGTCCTGCACCCTAGTCTTGAATGCAGTAGTAGGTTTGTGTGTCTTTTGATCTTCCACTTGACTGAAACGTACCTCCTCCTATCTTACAGGCTGAAATTTGCCTTCGGCTCTTGTGCGTTACAGGCTTTGGACCTGGTTGACCAACGTTCAGTCACCTGTCTGTCTTCTCCAAGTGGACGCAAGGCCTTCCAGGTGTGTCAACACTCACCTTTACAGTCACTTGTCCTACTTGAGGACATGGTGTTCAACCAATTAATGAGTTACATCATAACGTTAAATTAATACAACACTTTAGTCAAACAACAACACAGTTTCCGTGTATGAGCTGCATGAGAAGTGTGTGCATGGATAATAACTAGACACTAGACATCAATCAATTCAGGGAGAAACTGCAGCAGAATTGCTGTGACTGCTTAAGATGTTCTTACCAGTCTGTAAAAGTGTGTGTAAATGTTTGAGATGAAGCCATAAAAGTGTGTGTAAGGTAGGACGTGTAACAGAAAAGCTGGCAGCTGGATTATCTGTGAATTCCTCGTGGACCCGGAGCTTTTCCTGATGAGTTCACTGGAGAATTAAAAAGTGCATTTTGGACTTCTTTGGAAATCTTGGCCTGATTTCTTTCTTGGAACATGTAACGAAGCTGAATGACTTTCTTTCATTTGAAGCCTTCTAGCAAAAAAAAAAAGGAAAACCTAAAAGTCTGCTACTTTAGAGAGTTATGCTGTGAGAAAGAGGACAAACTTTCCTCAGTTTTGATTTAAAATTACATTCTTTTGAGTGAAAACTGTGGGCCCTAGAGCAGGATAAACAAAGAGTTTCCCCTTTTAGTTTCCAGCTTGCTCCTCTCTAGCAAATGTAATTACACTCCAGATCACTTTAATTTCTATGCCATTTATTTCTGTGGGAATATTTGGCAATAAATTGAGATATTCATGGGAAATAACTCAAGAAAGAAAGAAGAAAAGTCATTGCAAGTTTCACGTGATCAATCCCATCCGTTTTCAGTTTGAACTGCGTTTCTACAGAAAGCTGTGTGAGTTAGCGAACAAAAAGCCTGGTAAAATAATGGTAAACTGAATCTTTGACTTCCAGTACGGGGCAATCCTAGTCTGTCAGTTGTGAATAAATGCTCTAATGTTGCTGCAGATGTTTGGTATCACAGCTGTATTACAACAAAGGAGCAAAAGAGCAAAGGTCCCGTGGAAATCCTGCATGACTTGTGCTCTTTTTGTTCTCCGTCACCGTTGTCTGGACTTCCAGTCTGTCCTCAGTACAGATGTTCCTGTACGCTGTTCCTGCCGCTTGGTTGTGGCGTTCTATGCATGTCTTATCTGAAGTAATCACTTGGCTTTCATCCCCCTGGGCTGTCCTCTCGATTGTATTTGTAGATATTTGTTTTATATAACTTGGAATCAGGTTACGATCCGAGGAAAACTTGTCAGTCCCTTAATTTAGGTTTAAATGAGTGAAATGAACAAATCTTCATATTGGAGAAATGGCCTGAGCAAAGAGATCTTATTTCAATCGTCTTCTCCTTTCTTTTGGGAGTTTTTTTCTTCTCACATGCTCCACAGAGAATGATTTAAACATTTGAGATGGGACAGCATGTTTGTGGAGCAGCTAACATTGTTATCTGACAAAAGCCTCCTCCAGCTCTATGCAGAGGTTGTATTTCCCCTCTGGCTCTGGTTTTCTTATTCAGTCCAAAGACTTGCGATGGGTTGGTGCTTCCAAATTGGCCAAACAGAGGGAGTTTTTAGATAGTGGCAAAAACACAACAGTTCAGTTCACACCAAAAGTTAAAGGTATAGTGAGAAGAGGTCAACACAGATCTGAGGTCAGTTCATTGGAAACAAGTGAAGAAGATGAACTAGCAAGGACAAGTGCGTATGAGTCAATAAGTCAATTATCTGGACATTATGGCACGCTGGTTTGTTTCTAATGCAGTGGCAGGTGTCCTGTGTTCACTTTACCCAGCCGGACTGACCTATATCTGATTTTTATATGTAGATGTGACTCGTATCTTATTTTTTTCGGGGCTCTGTGACACAGAAATTAAGTCGTCAGATTGGGTATTTGATCCCACATTTGATGTGGACACTCGTCGTAGGTCAGGAAACATATTTATTGAATCACAGTTGTGCAACTATGTGACCGGCAGTCTGGATCACTTTCAGAGCAATTTCATGAACAATCAAAAAGAAAAATGCTAAAAATGTGCACTGTGAAGTGGTGTTTGCTGGAAGTATTTACTGAGGATTTGCAGAAGAGCGTCAAATTGATGTTGACTCACATAGATATGATTCACATTTCTCCTGAAAAGACGACAAGGATTGTAACAGGGCTGCAGGGTCTCCTGGACCCTCACGTTTGTGTTCTTAGTTATTGTTATAGTTGGTGTTGCAGATGAACCCTCACGCAGGCTGCCTCGTGTGCAGTCATCGAGAGGCCTGGGACACTTCTGAAGTCTGCAGCTCAGTTTCCGGAACGCTGCTTTATATTCGTGTAAAAGAAGAAGGCGACATGTAAACTATTTGAACTTTTCATCTCATCTAAGATGGTTAGAAATGATTCTGTTCCTTTTGATTTTGATGCTAGAAATTGCATACAAGATGTTTGGGAAAGTGTTCAAAAACTAGAACAGTTTCCAGGTAAATAAATACCAGAGAGGAATGTTTCAGAATACGGGAAAGCTTTCCCCCCTGCGGTAAACAGATGGAATGATGTTAAAAGAAGAAAAATGATGAACCCTAGTGATAAATGTCCCCCATGTATCAAATTGTTTATGCGATGTTGCTTGGAATTTCAAAATAAAACATCTTTTGTTGTTTTTTACCATGAAACAGTTTCTCCTGGAAGCAGGGTCGAATAAAAGCACTAAATCAGTTGAGTTCTTCACTTTTTAGGAGTATTTCTCTTAGAAAACATTTGAACTATTACTAGCAAATTAACTCATTCCCAAATAAAAAAAATATCTTTTTATGTAGTTCTACAGCACGTGGGTTAGCAGTAGGAATTACATGTGGTCACTGTGCACCCAAATTTCCTGTAAACTGTAAACTTTCCTGTAAATAGTTTTATGAAAGGAACTGTAAGTGATGATGCAACGCAACGGGAATTTGGGTTTTGTTCTGTTGGGATACTTTCACCTCAGCCGTTGATTCACAATTGTTTCTCTTATTTCCCTCGAGTTCGTCTGATTTCGGCCATCTGGCAGAACCTGCGAAGTGATAAATAGGCGATTCTGTTTTTTTCCATCTTCTCTGGAAATGTTGATCCACTTCAACGTCGGCAATTTCTCGTACATTCTTCTTTTTTTCTCTCTCTTGTATTTGACTGAATTCTTTTTTCTTCCAACATTGTCAGTCAAATAAAACTCTGGTATTTATATTTAATACAAAACTTCTCACAGGAGTCTGTTATTCCAGAAGCTTCTTGTCTTCTGAAGTTGTCTCGTTGCCCGTCTCCGAGCTGCAGTAATTAGAAATGACATTGATCTTAATCTGAAAAGATGCGGATTCACATGCTGCATCAGTAAATTGAAAGCTAACACTTGTCATTTGCATGTTGTCACAGTTGTGATGTTTAGTTTGTAATGCTGCCTCTTTGCGTCTGCGTGAACTTTGATCGCACATTTCTGTCCCGCTGTGTAGTGCTTCTCTTTGCACATCCCTCACGCAGCTGTCGACTCGTCATGGCTAAACCACTCGTTAAAGCAGCATTTGTTCCAGTAACTCCTGTCAACAACTAAAGTGTGGAGACAAGGGGATCTGATGTCTCTCGACTTTGATGAAGCTTTTATGACTTTGTAATATTTTTGCAAC
Source organism: Cololabis saira (assembly GCF_033807715.1). Lineage (NCBI taxonomy): Eukaryota > Metazoa > Chordata > Actinopteri > Beloniformes > Belonidae > Cololabis > Cololabis saira. The sequence continues at coordinate 20,852,997 of NC_084600.1, read as the reverse complement.
ACTTGAAAAAGTGATCTGTCCTTCAAGTTGTGATGAAGCATATCAGTTGTGGTTTTAGATCATCACCTTCTTCCTGCAAACACCATCTGAAGGTGTTGCAGCAGCAGCAGCAGCAGCAGCAGCAGCAGCGCAGGGACTGTTATTGTTGCATTTTTGGTTTCCAAGTTCCCCTAACATTCTTCATTGGGCACAAGTGGAGACAGCGGGCACCCAAGTCCAGCACCTGGTCCCTCCTCTTCATCAGTCATCCCTTTGTAATGTGTGCTGAATGTGGTTTGTCATTGTCTTGTTAAAAAGATGTCACCCTGTAAATCATGTTTTCCTGGAGCACTGATGGGAACTCCAACCGTCGCCAGTTACAGTCTGGATGGTTTATTTACCTTACATTTTGGTCTGATTCTTCAAAATGAAATATCAGTAATTTATAGGAGGAACTCTTTTAACGTCAAACGTGACAGCTATGATTTTTCAGGGTGGACCTCCGGGATGTGTGTTTTTAGCTCAAGTTGTTACAGCGCTGTAGGTTGGAAAAATATCACTGGCAAAGAAAAAACAACTGTCTGAGGGACTTTGCCTCATTTAGGTACGACAGCACAGTGATGTACTTGCATAACAAGAGCATTGTATCGGATTTATGAATATATTTCTCATCATTTCCTGATAATATGCGTTTTGAGGTTTACAGAATTGGGTGTATCGTGTTGTTTGGGGTTTCCTTTTTCTATGACTGGGATGTATTACTCCTGAGAACTTGACATTTCACTGCAGAGTTTTTCAAACTTATCTTATTGTTAATGTTCACTGACCTTTACTTAGAGAATGGAGCACTGATGCATCCTGGGAACTGGCGGTATCAATGGATCGGCTGTATTTTATTTGAAAGTAAAACAGTGCAGCTGCTAAAAGTGGTTATTTTCTTTGTATTTTAAATACTTTTGAATGAGGAGTGGAAGTAACGAATGCTTGCTACACCACTGGGATCGAGCTCATAAACACATGAAAGAACTGATATCGATACGAAAAACATATCATATGTTTTGATACTTCAAGATTCTGATTGTATTTTATTTATTTATTTTTAGGTTTCCGGTCTTAAGGCCACTTTACTGAAATGATTAAAGGCAGTATTTGTTTTATTTATTCTTGCTTTAAATGATTAATTTAGGGGTGGCAGATTAAAATCAGTTTTAAATTAATAATATTACTTGATCTTTTATTGCTCGCTTTCCATTTTTAAGTTGGATGCATTTTCACTTTTCACTGCCTCTATTTTTAACATTTTATTTTTGTAACTTTCACCTTTCAGATTTACCTAGCGCTCAAATATTTTCCCCTCTTTTTTTTTTGTTGTTGTCAGAAACTCAATATTTTACAAGAATTCCCCAATTTAAGAACAGAATAACAGCAAGTCTTTCCATTAAGTAGGTAAACAAAAAAATAAAAAGAAGGGTGATTCAGCAATGTAATCTGATTACTGGCTGTGATAGGAGGGGACAAAAGAAACTCAAATTTAGTACAGTACATCCTTTTCTTCAAGTACTTTTAGTTTCCCAAACCATTTTCCTGATGTGAATTGAAAGCAAAGTCTGTCTGCCATGAGCGGTGGAAGCTTTTTAGCACTTAAAGATTCAGTTTTGTCTTAAAAAAAGTCGTAAATCAGCGCAAATGCAGAGTTCATAGTGACTGCTGGTGCAGAAGTACCGTATGTGGACACATAGTGGCAAAAGCTGTGTAATTCTGACTTCTGAGAGCTTCAACGGTGGTCACCGTGGAGGGAAGGGTGAGAAAGGGGGGGTTCTGGCCCCTGGTCCTCTCACTCGCCATGGCTTTCTGCAGCATTCCCATGAGATTCCACGTTTTTAACACAAACCAGGGCCCGGAATTTGTCTTTATGAGTCTTGAGTCTTTATCTCTCACCATTTCATCTGCAGCGGCTGCATGACACATACTGATGAATAGACGGTGCTTGTTGGAGGAACCCTGCTTCTTTCTTATCTTAAAGTAGCTTTTGATGATATTAGCAGCCAGCTTTGCAGCATGAGCTGCAGTGGAGCCACATTATCGCCGATGCCAACAGAAAACAAAGACATGTGTGAGCTGGTTTTCAATAAACCTGGTTCTGAAAAGATTGTAGCAGCCCTGGCTTCACCGCCACCGTGCTACTCCTTCAGTCCTCATGGCGTTCATGCTGCTTTAATCATCTGTTACTGAGCTTCTCTGAGCCCATGTCATTGTCTCGTTTGGGCCTTATTTACGATGAACTGTCGCCTTGAACAAATGAGGTGTTTTTACTTTTGTAGGTCATAGGGAAAGGTGATTTATGGAAACCCCGCAGAATAATGGAGCCAGCTCTGGAAAGCATTAGTTAGTGTGAAGCGTCACGGTAATGTCCTCCTTGTGCCGCGTGCATGAAGGCGACACTTAAATCACCGTCTGAAGCTGGAGGTGAATGCCGACATCGCGGACAGGACGCTCAGAGGCCGTTAGACAGCCCATCCAGGCTGTTTAAAAATGCATCACTTCGACTTCATCTCCTCCAATTAACTCTTGGGAAATGATGGCTTTGCTGGCAGTAACGTCACCTCAAACCATCCTTCTGTCACTTTTAGGGAACATTTAACAGGAAAGTCCCTGCAGAGTCGGTGGCCTTGTAAGTTTGGACCGTAAACTAAAAACTTAGGAGATAAAGATTTGAATAGCAAACGGGAGATCATTCTGCTGCTCCGATTTAAAGGTATTGTGACGTAATTTTTAACATGCTTTTAACACTATTAAAAGTCTTGGCCAACATCCCTCAAATGTGTCTAAAAGGGTGTAACAAGAAAAACTTCACTCCAGTACTCCATGCCTGGCTTTTTTTATGACGGTGTTTTTTGCCTGTGAAAAACGCGTCCTTTTCCCGCTTTCCTGTCAATCATTGCCCCGCTCCTCCTCCTAACCCCCCCCCCCCCCTTTTTTTTGGGTGTAATTGATGTCAAGACACCCAACAAAACACAAAAAATCAAGAAAAATGTGTTTTTCATGTCACAATACCTTTAACATCCGAATCAGTGTGTTTGAATGGAAACCTTAGCTAAATACGAGGTCTGAGAACTGAACAATAGAAATCAAAGATAAGCATCAATAGACTGGCTTATTTTGATGTTAATTTATATATTAAGTACAGTTTGTTTGTGGGGTGTGTCTTTTTGTTTTCTTAGACCTTACAAAAAACAGATGGGAGTTCAGTTTAAAGAAAAAAGCTAAAGTTGTTCTTGGAAATCCCTGAAAGACTTGGGCTTTGCCTCTCGGAGCTCAGCCAGTCGTGTCTAGACTCGCCGAGGGACATTTCAGATGTTCTGAGGAGCTTGTTTTGCTGCTGCTGCTCCTCAGCTGCGGTTCACACAGAGCTGCTGGCACAAGCCGCGCCGGGAAGAGTCCAGCTGATGCTTGTCTCCCTGTGCGACTTTCTAGATAAGATGAGTGCTGTGCCATATGTAAATGTGCTTTGCATAAATCTTTTGCAGGTCGTGGGAGGCTCGGGGCGGTTGTACACTTGCTTCCTGTCCTGTCACTACTGCCCGTGTCCAGCTTTCGCCTACTCAGTGCTGCGCAGGAATCAAGGCCTCCTCGTGAGTCTCACTCAAACTTGTGATTGTTACTTTAAGTCCTTTCAAGTAAAGAAAGGATCCCCTTGGACAATTTCCAGTGTCAGGTGTGCGTCGGACCAGTTTAAGACCAGTTATAAAAACTGAATGATGTCCTTCACTTCAATTACTTAAATATTGAATATTTTTTCAGTTCTAATAGTTGCTTAGAAAAATGTAGACTCTGAAAAAATACTCAGAAACATCCGAAGTTACAGAGCAGGCTTCATAGTTTTTTCTGGGTTACACCACAAGTCCAAATGCACTGAAAGTCCTTAAGAACCTGAAATCTGCAGGGTGCCAGGACGACACCGGTCCAGAAAACAGCAGAATTATCCCCCGTCCCCGTCTTCATACATCATGCTGCATTTGTTATGTAGCTCAAAAAAGGTGGAAGACGGATTTGAAAAGCAAAGGAACCCTGATGGGAGGGAGGGGGTGGGGCCAATTGACTGACTCCTCCCCCTAAAACCAGCCGTTAGCTGCAGAGCTGTAAAAGTGTTGAATAAGGAGCTGTTGAACTGTGGCTGAAGAATGTTTAGACTTAAACAATTAAGGCACTTAATTAATACCACATGAAACGGCGTCAGTTTATGATTAAAAAAAAAAAAATCTTCAAGATTTTGGGGGAAAAAGCGACTAACTCATGACGACATGGGTAAACGGCTTTAAAGCAGAAAACAGATGACCATTCCCAGCGTTCCTACCATTCCCCTCCCGCATCAACAACATCACCCGGTCTGCCTACTTCCGCTCTTCACTCTCCCAACGGTGCAGCAACCGTGGTTCCCTCTCTGGTCCCCTCCCGCCTGGACTACTGCAGTTCCCTCTCTTTGGTCTTCCCCACAAACTCCTCCATAAAGTCCAGCTGGTCCAGAAACCTGCTGCTTGGATTATCACCAGAACACCGTCCATCAGTCACATCGCCCCCGTTCTACATCAACTCCACTGGTTTCCCATCAAACACTGTGTCAACTACAAAATCCTCCTTGTTGACGTTTACGGCGATCCATTACCTCGCTCCCTCGTACCTCTTTGCTCTCTTTTACATCAGTATTCTCACCTGGTCTCTCAGATCTGCCTCCTCCATGACTGTCCACGTCCAACATGGGGTCTAGAGCCTTCACCCTCGTCTCTGGATGTCCCGCCCCCTGATATCAGGAACGTTGGCTCTGTTTCAACCAGATATTTGAAATATAACATCTGTCTTTTATGCTCTGCTGCAAACTCTGCTGTTTTCTGTTGTTCTGATTGTCTTTTCTATGTTTTGATTGTTGTTCGGCGACCTTAAGTGCCAAGAAAGGTGCCTTACAAATAAAATGTATTATTATTATTATTATTATTATTACTATTATTATCCTGAAGTAACCAGTGAATGACCTCACGTCATGCAGATGTCCTGTCTTTCTTTAGTGATTGATAATAGCACTGAGAACTAATTGTTCATTGATGACGATGATGCCGGGCCATTTTTGCAGTTGAGGACTTGACGTGCTTAGTGAGGCATATCGGGTCTGCAGGGGTGGAAAGTAACAAATTACATTTACTCACGTTACTGTAATTGAGTACTTTTTATGAGTAATTTGTCATTTTCAAAGTAGTTTTTGAAATATGTAATTTTTACTTTTACTCGAGTACATTTTGACCCAAGTATTTTACTTCGCTACATTTGAACCCCCTCACGTTACTGAGTACAAAATTTATGGTGAAAATCTTGTGGGCATTTTATTTTGGTTTATTGTGAATAGCAGGATCCTGCGGGCATTGGGCACTTTATTTTGTGTTTGAATACTTGAATACTACTAAAAGGATCATGTTACTGAGCTCAGCTGAGCTTTTACAAGTGTGGATGTGTACTTTAATATGCCTCGAAGTTAATTAAAACAACTTGTGCTGGATTTGATTCGTGACTCATCCTTTTTTTGCATTAAATAACTGAAAGTAACTTTTACTCAAATTACATTTTAAATGAAGTACTTTTGTACTTTTACTTGAGTAAATTTTTAAATGAGTACTTTTACTTTTACTTTGAGTAGAATTTAAGCAAAGTAAAGATCCTTTTACTCAATTACAATTTTTCAGTACTTTTTCCACCTCTGCGGGTCTGAGATGTAGCCTTTTTTTTTAAAGTATTTATTTATTTTTTAATCTCTCTGAGAAGCAGCATCTAACTTGGGGGTAAATGTGATGGGACGTCCTCTCCTGAGAAGACCGGCAAGTGTCTTGACCGGTTTCCGCTTGTGAAAACCAGCCATGGCTGTAAAACACTGAGCTCACTAGTGTTTGGAAGTGGTTTCCAAACTGATGTGCAGCAACAGTTGCTTATCTGAGACTATGCTGTCCCTCTGGGCATTGTGTTAACAAACACTGTAATGCTCCAGACAAGAAAACTGGCTAAATAATCTGCTTATATGGAGGTCCGCACTCCAGCTGATGATCATGTCTTCAACTTACCCTCTCAGATCCTATAAAAGCCATAAGCAGGAACCCATTGGCTGAAGTTTCAGGTTGCCCTTTCCCTGATATTAAAACCCACTACGATCAAATGGTTTCAGTTTCGTTAGGATTAAAAGTACTATGTACTATAACTGGTGACACTACCTGGTGGTGTAAACATCAGTCTGTGTGCAGACACACATGAAAGCTGTTTCACATCCTTTCTGCGGTCAGTCAAGCGTGCGTCCCAGACGAAACCTTTGCCCTGTGAAGCAAAACGTTGCACACGTTTTATATTTTTGCATTGTGGTATGTTTTCATCTGCCCACTGATGGGTGTGTCCCTTGAGTTGTTCCATAAATATCTCGAAGCAAAAACAAAAATGCTCTGCTGTTTATGACTATTAAGGAGATGTGTTTCCCTGGAGGATCCTGCTAAAATCAGTCTGAGAAACGGAGGACTGCAGCAGAGCGTGGAGACGGCACCACCGAGGGCATTCCCCGTAGATTAACCCGGGCCAGAATCAGTTTTGAACATAACTCTCAGACTGCAAAGTCCAAGTGTTCAGACGTGCAGGACGGGTGCAGACAAATTAGCTGTCCTGTAAGCAGTGGTGGACAGTAACGGAGTAAATTTACTTGAGTATTGTACTTAAGTACATATCCAGAGGATTTGTAATTTACTTGAGTATTAGATTTCTTTGGTACTTATTACTCTTACTTGAATACATTTCCAAGACAAATATTTTTACTTTTACTCGAGTAAATTTCTAGGAAGGCTGAAAAGTACTCGTTACTTTCAGGTCTGCTCTTTTTTCTTCTTCCCTAAAATCCTATTGGACACAAGCTGTTTTTGTCAAAGGAGGAGACCTATCACAGTGCACGCTCTCCACTGGGATGTACGTAAAGCGGAAATACGTCAAGCCTCCTCAAAACGATACCGCCAAAGTAGCCTGCGTTTGTCAAGACAGAGCAACAATGACTACGCCTGCGTCAGGAGAAGAAAGACAATCCACTGAGTCGTCTGAGTCTGATAATGAGCCGGACTCGGAGCAGGGACTTTCACAAAATCCTTGGCCGTATCTTAACTCAATGTTTGAGTTCGACCGAGTAAAAAACGAGGGCACAGACAAACCACAAACATTTACAACTTAAACTTTACAACTTAAATTAATTTAGAAAAATATAGTAATTTACTGATGTGGAAAATAAGAAATTTACTCTTACTCTTACTTTTACTTAAAGTAAATTTAAAAGCATTTACTTTTGGATACTTAAGTACCTTTAAAAGCAAGTACTTTTCTACTCTTACTCGAGTAATATTTTGACTGAGCTACTTTTACTTGTAACTGAGTAAATTTTGACCAGTAGTATTTGTACTCTTACTCAAGTACTGGGGTCGAGTACTCTGTCCACCTCTGCCTGTAAGCAGACAGTACAAACGCCTCCAACTTCATCCTTTTGAGTTTAAATCCCTTGAGTATAAGTTTATAGTAAAAACACCTGGTCAACATGTTAGTACGGAGATTGTATCCAGTGGTCCAGAACTGCAGTGAACATCCGGCTACTGACAATATTTATACAGAAAAATGAACCACTCATAGCCTCTGTCATGATTTATATAAATGGACAACAGTAATGTGATTTTGAAGAACACCGGGGGAAGATCTCTGGGTAATATTTCCATCAGGTCCGAGGCGAGCGATGAGATCTGTGTGTTGGGGTAACGGGACTGTCATTACAGCGTTATAACGGTGTCATCCATCATGTTTAGTTCTGGTGTCTGTGCCATTGTTTCCTCCAGTGCAAACACATCCTGGCCGTGTACCTGTGCCAGGCCATGGCTGTGAGTCAGCAGGAGAGGGTCTCCGATCAGCAGATGTCCACGCTGCTCAGCGGGACCGGGGCGCCGTGATGGAGGCCGGACCGTCCAGGGGGATCAGAGCTGGTGCTTTCACACGCTTCTGGGACCAGAACCTGTCCTGGTTTCTGTTTTGACCCTCTACAAGATGAAACCGTTAATTTATTTATCTTTTCTTATGAAAATATTATTCATCTTGATAATATATAATCTATTTTTTTAGTTTCTTTTTATCTGCAGCCATCAGTTCTGGAGGAAACCAGCAATTTTACTTTCACAAGTGTGTCATTTGTAAATAAACCATCAAATTGAACATTTTTTGTAATAAAAATTGATCTTTAACAATATAAACATTGCCTTTATTAACAAAATAATTCACCATACATACAGATTGCAATGACTACCAATGTCGGCTGTAGTTTTGTTGAATGAACAAAGGAATGAAAGGTTGAACATCAGCTTGCCCACGGTGGATGTTTTTCCTGATTAGTAACGAGATAAAACACAGTAAGACGGCTACTTCAGAGTGAAAGGCAGGAATGTTGAACCAGATCGGCTTGCTATGCTCTCACCTTTTAAAAGCTGAAAGAGAAGGCAAAAGTTTGACATCGACCGACGGCTCGCAGGCAGCCGGAAAACAGTATTTTTGTTCACACAACAGTCAACAAAGACGAGATAACGTTACAGTGCAGTTACAGTGTAGATGTCTCCATCGGAATGTACTAAGACGTTGGCACACTCCTGTTTTTTAGCCCTTGGAGGTGGTCAGGTGTCTCTCAGGACCCGAGCGCAGACGCGCAGCGACAGGTGAAGTCAAAGGTCAGTGCAACGTTCATTTGTGTAGTGCTGCTGCTCTCAGGTGAAGCAAACATCTCCACGAGGACGCCCACTCTCGGCCCACTCCACCCACGATGCTGCTCCGTGAGCACCGCTCAGTGCAAACCACTTGGCAATATTTGCTGAGCATCACCAGCCGATCGGCCCCTGTTGTCACCTCGCTTCAGTGTCGTCACACACTTGTAAGGTGTGATCTGGTCACGTGACATTCATTCATATACACCAGGATCAGGGAAATCAGTGCATTTTTACTAACCCAAATAAATGCACGTTTGCCTCGAGGCGTGGATGATACAGAGTTATGTAAAGCACGCGGATCTGAAGTGTCAGCTTGCAGAACATCATCCCCGCCTCAATACAGAAAAAAAAAAGCAGCTGAGAATACTTTGTGCAGATGGCACGTTTCTGTGAAGGGCAGAGTCAGTTTCCCACTTTGTGAGCTCGTGTCTCTTAGATAAATCCCCCCACTAATGACGCTAAAGTAACCCTCCTTTCCCTGGAAACAGATCTACAGATGGGATGGTTTTGTTACCAGTGGAAAGGAGTGGTTAACAGGGAGGGAAAGTATCTTGTTTTCTGCATTTTTGCGTTTCTCTGTCTCTTATTTAAATAGTGAAATACAAAACATACCCTCCCCCATCAATGCGCTTCTGAATAAAATTGATAAATAAATAAAGGCTGGAAAATAAAAGTGTGTTCTTTTGCAGTATACTGAGGCAGTGATGAGTATTTTAAAGGTTTGCAAGCCCAGAATAACCACAGATGACTGTACCTTTCTTATAGGTCCACAAGTACAGTGCTAGCCACGGAAAGTGTTTTTTTGTCTTTGTTTTTGTTAATCTTTTACATTCTACAAGATGCGCGCTTGTAATAAATAAGTTATTAAACACTGGCACTGATTGTTGACAGTATCGTGTAGCAGGGACACAAAACTGAAGTGTTTGTGGTTGCAAGTCTTGGACCTCCTCCATGTCTCCAGATCCAGCTGACTTCTGCAGATGTTGCTGCGGAACATTTCATTGCCCCCCAGACTCTCATCACAGTTTTATAAATACATCTCCACATTCAAGGCCCAACTGACCCGAGTGCGTCTTCACAGATCAGACCATTGTCCTGTAAACATTAGAAAAACCTCAGTGACCAAATCCTTTCAAGGTTTAAGGGAGTCGGCTGTATGGAGACTATAGGGGTCTGTAGCAGGGGTCAGGGGGGGTCAGGGGTCTATAGCAGGGGTCAGGGGGTCAGGGGTAGTGCTGGGCGGTATACCGGTTCATACCGAATACCGGTGTTTATTTTTCTTATGATATGAATTTTTCATATACCGTAATACCGGTGAGTCTGTACAGTAGCGTACACAACGTTGGGAACGCCGCACGGCGGTACGTTCCGCCGCGCAGCGCCGCTGGACACTGTTTGTGAGGGGACTGTTTAGCAGTAGTGATGCACCGATTGTTCGGTAACCGAAATTGTTCGTCCGAAAACGGCAAAAAAAAAACACTTTTGGTGTTCGGTGGAATAAGTTGGGAAAAAAACAATTAATAACGGCGTTGTAAAATAAGGAAATAGACTGGCCGCTCCCTTAACAGTTGCGCACCACAAACATAAATCGTTGGCCAACCAAAAAGTAACCACATAAGAATTTTACCTAACATTCACCAGGAGGTGGAACCAAAACAACATAATGCTGGGAAATTAAAAAATTTTCAGTTTTTTTATGTTCAATAAATATTTTCTACCTTGTAATTTTGTAAAAGATTTTTTTCTTTGAAAAGCATGCCTAAATCAAATTTATTTGATTTGATTTGACAGTAAAATAGGCCATTCTAAGCCAATTTACTGCAGCAATTCATTTCCAAATCATTAGAAAATGTGGTTAACACCCAGTTGTGCATGAAAAAAAAATATACCGTGATATACCGTGAAACCAATATAATTTTGAAAAATACCGTGATATAAATTTTTGGTCATACCGCCCAGCACTAGTCAGGGGTCTATAGCAGGGCTCAGGGGGGTCAGGGGTCTATAGCAGGGGTCAGGGGGGTCAGGGGGGGTCAGGGCCTATAGCAGGGGTCTGGGTCTATAGTAGGGGTCAGGGGGGTCAGGGCCTATAGCAGGGGGTCTATGGTCATGTGGATCTGGTCCCGGCTGCGCCGGCTGCTGCTGGAGCTCAGGTACAGCTCCTCCTTGTGACACAGGACGTGCCGGGTGAGGATCTTGCGGAAGGTGTTCCTGAAGTCCTGGATGCGGTACGCGTAGATGATGGGGTTGACCGCGGAGTTGGCGTGCGACAGGATGATGGCCACGTACATGACCACGGCGGGCTTGTCCACCTGCTCGTAGAACAGCGTGAGGCAGTTGAGGATGTGCACGGGCAGCCAGCACAGGGCGAACAGCCCCACGATGATGGACAGGGACTTGGCTGCGCGGATCTCCTTCTGCAGCAGCCCCTGGTTCTGGCTGTCCCCGTTGCCCACGCACTTCAGCTCGATCTGCCGCAGCTGCTTGCGCGCCACCGTGAAGATCTTCACGTAGATGCCCAGCATGATGAGCAGCGGCAGCAGGACGCACACGAAGAAGTTAAAGTAGACCATGTAGTGCATGTCCACCACGCTCTCGAAGAAGCAGCGCAGCTCGCAGCTCTGCAGCGCGTCCCGGGCCTTGGGGCCCCCGGACGCGGCTCTGCTCCGGTTCTCCGCGGGGCTCTGCGCGCAGCTCGAGTACTTCAAGTTCCACCCGAAGAACGGGATGAGACCAATAACAAAAGAGAGGATCCATAAAATGGCAATGATCTCTCTGGCAGTCTTCCCCGTCATCAACTCCTTGTACCTGGATGAGAGACACCACAAAACGCAGTTAATGCGCAGCTCAAAGTACAAGGGCATAGGTTTGGTCTCAACATAGGGACGATATAACGGCATAACCTGCATGTACACTTTTTGCTGGGGACGGGACATTAATAAGACCAAACAGATTGGGTGAACGGGGGTCAGAGCTACATTTGTCACGAATATTCCTAATTAATTGATAGGCTAAATGATCAATGCAAAATAAATCTGTATTGACTTATACTAACTTTCATGTGTATTGGTTCACCTGATACACGGTCCGATTCAAACCTTTGTTTTCAAAAACTACAAAAAAAAAACATTTTGAAAACTTCCAGAATATTCCAGGAATTTATTAGCAATTTAAATTGCAATATTTGAACATAACTTAAATTATATTAACATACACAATAAATACAAACTTATTCATATTCTCTTAACTACTACTTAACCTATATATGGAACTACATGTTAGCCTACATTGTCCTTCACCACAAGAGTAATACATTGCTTTAAAATTATTAACTTAATAACTGTAGGGTCAATTTTATCCTTACAACATTTGGGAAGACAATCTAAATTACCTATATATCTGAACTCATTATATAATGCAAATAAGGTTGCTTAAAAGTTGGTGGGGACAATTTGAGCCTCCTGAAAAGTTGGTAGTGTTATGTCCCTACCGTCCCTATGCAAACCTACGCCCTTAACTACTCATCTTACTAAACTCATTTGGATACTAAAAGTAAACTTCACTACTTCACTTAGTGTTTCTGCTGATCATGAAACACCATATTCAAAAGTAGAAGCAGAGATCGACATTATAAATCCCATTTAGCCAGATGCAGATTGGCACTAACAGGAGTCCACACTGAGACTTTGCTGTAAATCTTCGGAGCAACATGTGTTTTGCACAGATGAGGGATCAAAAAAATGTCACGCTTCATTTTGTTTCTCAGAGAAAGAAGCGGCCTTCAGATCATTTCCATCCTGTGTTTTGTTTTTAAAGGCCAAAATAAGTAAACCACTGTTGATTTTTTGGTCTCTGACGCGCATGCGTGCACCTCGGGGAAATCAGAAACACACACGAGCAAACACGCAGCTCAGTGAACCGGGTGGAGCAGAGATGCTCGTCTGAGCCAGACTGCTGCTGAATACCGTGTGGGTGGATGAGGCGATAGAAGCACATCCAACCTCAAAAATGTCGCACTACGTGTTTAAAAAAAAGTGTAATGATCAAAGTTTTAAAGTCTCAAAAAAAAGAAAAAGTCAAAGAACAAAAGCCCATATTCCCGTAAAAGCGATAAAAATACCACAATCTGCTATTCTGCAACTGTAATTCAAATTTTAAAAAATCTAGTGAAGATTACAAAGCATCTGTTACTGTACATCCTCCCGAGGATGTTTATCTGCATCTCCCGTCGTCACAGGTGTGTGTGTTCAGCATTCACCTCAGACATTTCTCCAGTCATACAAACTAACAGAAAAGAGAAAGATAAAAATAGCTCTGGGGAGGTGCACTGCATGTTGCTCGCCTTTTCATTTCCTCCCTTCTGAGAAATCACATCTGGAGCCGAGAGACCTGAACTCCTCCTGAGACCACTGTTAGGTCTCAAGTCTGCGGTTAGTCTCTTTTACAGTATCTCACATGTCAGAATACACGACGCGCACGGGGGTCAAATCAAGTGTTTCCTCCAGATACTGGAAACTTCACAGACTCCACTTATGGTGCATTTACACTTATATTTAGACTCCGATGCAGACGTCATCTGCAGTTTTTCACAGAACATCAGCCACTAACAACAGGAGCAGGTGCACGTCGAGTCTGAGCATCCAGATGTGAGGTGCGTCACTCCGGTGTCGTCCTGCCCGTGCACATCACGTGAAACAGCTGGAGACGAAGCTTCGAAGTGATTCAGCCCAGACACGTGTTAGTGACTGATCTGCATCCTGCAGGAGAGATGTGTGGCAGCTCCGCCGCTGCAGCTTCATCTCAGGAGCAGGAATACAGATCTGTCTACAAGCAACTCTGACCTTTACATGAGACTTTTGCAGAGAAGCTCTGAAGTAAAGAGCTTTAGTCCATTAATAAACCATTATCTAAGGATTGAATGATCATTACTGAATGAGTGATATGTATTTTTAAATATATATATTTCATTTGGGTTAACAAGGCTTTGCAAAGTTAGAGCTGACAACATCGGTTTAATGACCATGCATTAGTCTGATTAAAAGCCTAATAATTTAGCTGCAAAATAACTAAACACTAATTTGTTTTAGTACTTCTGATGTAAAGTCAGTAAGACTTGAAGGATCAAATCCGGAGCTTCTGGGTTGCAACAGGTGTGGACAGGATATGTGATCGCAGCGAGCAAGAATGTGTTTTTATTGCAAGCATGGCTTCAAAACGTTACATAAGCTGTTAGAGACATGCTTCCTACCGCTGCCTCAGCACATCCCGGTAAACAAGAAAACATGGTCAAAGCATCAACCTCCTGAGCGTTATTTGCAGAGTTCCTCTTTCTTTTTGTGACTGTTTTTCCATCCAGCATCAGAATGACCAGCTGTGAATCATCTTCTCTATTTTGTGTTTTGCTGTTTTTGCATCGTGTTAGACTTAGATTCTTTAAGCAAAGAGAGGGAGAGAAAAACCCTGCAGATGCACACATAGAAATGCAGGTAAAAGTAAATAAAACTGAGGAAAAATGCTGCCTTTTTCAAAAGTGTCGCTATTTTTATGTGATTCTGATGATGAGAAATGTCAAAGCCGTTACTCAGGAGTTACTCTCTGGCCGTGGTTCTTCTTGTTGGAAACAGAATAATACATTAAACGGTCTGATTTCCTGCAGACGGTGAAGATGAGAGCAGGCTAAGCTTGACTTTGGTTCAGGGAGGGGGTCGGTGCCTCCAAGGGCCTGTTTCACTCTGTAAAATGAAGGTCAGGTTACCACAACAGAGTGTGGGCCCTGCGGCCGCGCCGAGACCCCCGAGGGGCCCGTGAACATCACCGCCTGCTGCCTGCACCTCTCCTCTCATCTCCACCACTTCCTGCTGGGGTTCTCCAGCATCTGCCTCCCTGTATCTTTTAATCGCAACGGGTGACAGCGTGTACACAGGATCCATTTCCCAGAGGGCCCATCTCCTGCGCATCGCTCCCTGCTCTCTCTTTTTATCCGTGGAGACAGAGATCCAGCAACCGGCTGAATGGATTAGCTGTGGCATTACGACAGCACGCTGGCATCTGTCTTTGTTCTGCTTTCTTCCCCTGCTCCATTCTCCATGCAGCCCTCCTCGCTGTCGCTGAGCTTCCGCCCCGCGGCCACTGACCTGTGCCAGGCCACACACACACACACACACACACAATCTAAACACTCAAAACATCCGCTTAGATGTCCGGCTGTTTCCCGAGCTTCAGAAAGGCTCTAACAGGTGTCAGCACACACTGCTCTCCACCAGCTCGCTGCGGTCTATTCAAACATAACTGTTCATTATATGGATCATAAACTGTGTTCAGAGTCGACTTCTAATATTCCACATCTAAATGCTTGTAAACGTAACTGCAATAAACTGACATTTCTCAGTTTATATTGTTTCTGTAATAGTGAGGAAGTCATTCTTGTGGGTTTTCTTTATGTACCATAATCCTGAGCATAAACACAGAAAGTTTGCTCCATGTCGATCCCTCCTTTTATTGTTTTATGAGATCTTTATGAGATCAGAAGGAAACCGCAAACCTCAGATTATGCTCATTTGCAAGTTCATGGTTTCATTTTAATAGGGTCTGCTATCTTAGGTTTGGATGCTTTAATGTCCAATAACAACTTTTGAAATTTTTTGTATTGATTTTAGGGGAAACACCCTGCTTCAGCTCCTGTCACTTTAAAGAGGACATATAGAAAGAAAAAGAAAGAGAAACTGTGTGTATGAGCACATATTTGTCTGACGTATCAATTCAAAAACGGAGAAAACACACGTTTGTCCTTTAGCCACGTCTTTATCGAGTGCAAATCAACATACATGTCATTAAAAAATGAAATGAGCTCACTCTTTGTCTGCCAGCGTAAATAAAGTCCTCAGAGATGGTCATTATATTTCTTAGACAAAAACATAGATAGCAGAAGTCTATCTATGTAAAACATGCCTAAAATAATCATCTTTATTTTTTCTTTTGTGACTGGACGTGCCCCAAACTAAATGTCCAGGGTCAGTTTCATGAGTCCTTGTTCTATTTGAGTTGTTAAACGTGTCTTAAATTATTATCTATTTGTAAAATTCAATAAACACTGACCTGCTTCTGCTCATTACAGTTTAACTTTAACTAATGTTTAACTAAGTTTAACTAATCTTTTCTTCTACGTTTCTTTTAAATCTTTAAAGTTTATTAATTTGAGTTTTATTTCCTGATGTCATGAATCCACCTCAGTCTACTTATACATTTCCTTTTTACAGCCTTCCAGTTTAGTTTGTTTAGCTCCAAATGTTAGACTCAGCTGAGCAGGAACAGCCAGTCTTTTGCTACGCTTTGTGTTGAATTACCTTCAGCAGTTTTGAGGAGGAGTTTAAACCTTGCAAGGCGATCTGGCTCGGGTCAAAGTGACCCCAGCCGGAGCCAAGGCCGTCAGCTCCCTCAGGACTAACCATCAGCCGCTCTACAAGGCATAAACACCTATAGACACTTTCAGATGCAACACCTCAATAAGAACCCCTTCTTCAACCTCACACTTACAGTATTTGCATATCTAGACTAGGGATGGGCGGTATGGACTAAAAAATGTATCACGATAATTTCTGGCATTTATCCCGATAATGATAAAAATGACGATAAAAAAAAATACCAATTCAACTCCACCTTTGTAACTATAAATCTATCACCACATTCAGTCTTTGGAGCCCCCAAAACACTAATCTAAAAGAATACTAAATACTACTAAACTACACCAATTAAATTAATAAAAACCAATCAAATGAGTCCACCTGTACTGCAAAACTATAATGACTCAGATCCGCCATGTTGTTTTGTGTTGTTACACAAAAACCTAATCAATGGGAATTTATCTTTCTTTCTTTCTTTCTTTCTTTCTTTCTTTCTTTCTTTCTTTCTTTCTTTCTTTCTTTCTTTCTTTCTTTCTTTCTTTCTTTCTTTCTTTCTTTCTTTCTTTCTTTCTTTCTTTCTTTCTTTCTTTCTTTCTTTCTTTCTTTCTTTCTGGCTCATTTCCTTCCTTCCTTCCTTTTTTTCACGCACACGTACGTTGTGCGTCGATTTAACGCAGAACCATAAATCAGCTTTACACAAAAACGTCATCAACAGGAATTTATCGTTTTTACCGCAAGATGACAAATTCTTACCGTGGGGAATTTTTTTGACGGTATATCGTGAACGGTAAAATATCACCCATTCCTAATCTAGACATGTAGATATTTGTTTTAGGAGTTTAGATGACCAGGAGATTTTCTTTCCCTCGTGACCGAGTTATTCGTTATTCTACTGTTCTGGAAAATAAACATTCATATGCAAAGCCATGTTTGTAGTTTATCATCTCTTTTCCCATATAAGAAGAATTCTTACTGCCTTTAAATGCCTTTAAAATTGATAGAATGGAATTAAATAATAGTAAAGGTGGTTTTACTGATCAACATTAGACCTTATCTGACATCCAATCTGGACCAGATCAAAGCATGCCTGCTATTATATTGTTCCTGAAATAGCTGCTGACTGTGGTTTATGCCCTAATTCACACTCACTTTGTGCTTGTCACACAAAGCTGTGCAGCCTGTGGAAGATGGACTCCCTCCTGCGAGTAAACCCAGCTGCTGTGAACTGAGGTGTGAAGACAAGGCTGATGGCATGGGATCATGACTGTACCACTGCCATATTTTAATCAAAGCACGTCTTGTACAGTTCATTAAGATCCCAGGAAATGTGTCAAAAAAGAGTCAACTAAGTTTCCTTTCAGGGTCTGTTCTTCAACTTACTGACCAAAAACAATGAAATGCTGGGCAGCTGCTCTTTATTTGAACTATTCGGCCTTGAAGAGACGGGCTTTCTGGAAGTGTGTCTCATGTAGATTTCATTGAGTAAAAATAGAAAAATCCGGAGCGAAAACAAAGCGTGTTATACAGTCCAGGAGCAGTGGCTATGTCAGGGAGAACTGCTTGGCACGGACATTAAAGGCTTTGTAACTTTGAACAGTTTTTATACACAAAAACGATCTCTATCACACCGAAAGAAAATATTATTCTTTGACAAATTCTTGTAATGGACCGTGAAAGAATCAGCTCTACACGGTGGGTATTTTTCTGTAAACAGAAGATAATCACCCTCACGTGTTACCTCTGGAGCTAAAGTGCTGGGCCACGGATGTATTTAATTGTACTGAATAATCTAATGACACAGTTTGGTATTTAATTGATTTCAGAACTGCTGGCAGTTGACACCTCCCCAGTAGTAGTTGGGCTCACCATCGCCCGACATTTTCACTTTTTATCTGATGTTCACCACGTTCTGACAGACCTTTAGTGCACAAGCTAGAGAGTGGTGTCAATCTGTCTCTGAAAACAAACCTAGATCCATTATTGGATGGCAAAGAGTGACCAAATCAAAGTAGTTCTGAGTTATACCTGTAACAGATTGGATATCTGCAGCAGACAGGTAACTAATGTTAACATGAATAAATGACTAGTCCACGCCTCAGCTTCCATAGAACTGGATCGGTACATGGTGAGCGATGTATATTCGTGACAAAATAGGCATTTGTTAGAGCCAGATTGACATTTTCGAGTCTTGTCTGGAGCGTTGCTTTAAACAAGGGCCTCTGTGTGCAGAAGTGTTGTTAATTTAGTGTTTGATTTAAACTGTAAATTGCAGTGAGACAAATGGCTAAAATAAGATAATTTATCATGTAAACATTCTGAAAATCCTAAACTTGTCATAGATCCCACAATAGTGACATTGATCTCTAAACCATACTGGGAAATCTATGCAAACCCAACGGTTTTACATCATCTTCACTACAGACGTCTCCTCTGCTGATCCCAGGTGACTTCAGGAGTCATTGATTGTTTGTTATTCTTTGAATGTCTGTTTGTTGAGGTAAACATTATTTCCATCATTATCAGCGTGAGGAACCCATAAATATGGAGCACTTATTTGTGACCCCCCCCACTAAAAGAGCCTTGCCAAGTCCTTCAGGACTACATCCCCTTGCTATCCTGAAACAAAGGAAACACTGGGTTTTAAATAATGAAGCTGTTATTTGTTGAAAACAGCATCGTCAGGCAAAATGATGTCCCGAGAGCCGTCCTGCTGATGTAGATGGACCATCTGGTGATGTGGACGACGTGCTTAGGTGTATGTCAGACCGCTGTCAGGCCAGAGGGTCAAAGTGGTTATAGTGGTTGTTTCTGAGAAAAAGAAGAGAGAATCTCTGGGGGTTTGGGAAGAGTGTTGAGTGGGTGTGTGGCTCGGTTATCTCACGGGGCTTAAAACATTTGGCCTTTCCCTTCCACTAAAACCATCTGCACTTTTATCTGAGGCAGAATCACGGCCCACAGGCCCAAAGACTGGTCAGTTTACACACAAAAGCCTAAAGACATGTCATTTGAACTAAGAATACACACACTGATTTTATTATCACACACACACACATATACAATATATATTTTATATTATATATATATATATATATATATATATATATATATATATATATATATATATATACATACCACTGTATGAGCTATTGGGAATCACCTAAGTGTTTATATAACGATGTATAAAATGTCACATTGATGACTTTCCACAGACTTTTATGAGAATATTGCTGCCTTAAAGCCAGTTAAACATGCGAGGAGGTAAAATGAGGCACATAAAAGTTTTATTTCAGTCCGCAGCTCAAAATAGCAGCAGGAATGGGAACTTTGCAAACCGCTTGGTTGATGGTGGGCAACTCTCATCCCCAGCTAGTGTCAAAGTGTCCTTTCTTGCCAGCATTTGAGTATAATGGAAACGACAGCACATCTCAGCCCCACAGCGCAAAACAGCCCACACAAACACGTCCAATGCCAGTGTGCTGCCCTGAAAGACATGTAATAATAATAATAATGATGTGACAGCTCCCTAGCATGGCGCGGATCCAAAAACAACAGCACCTGCAGACAGATGTTTCCCATCTCATAATAGAAACGGTATTTTCAATTCATGGAAGTATGAGGGAGCAGCGTGTGGTGCCTGAAGGCAGCTCTGCTGCCTGCTCCTGTTTCCACCAGACGACCGTGAACACAGCTAGGGGCTTCACACATGGGCTCGCTGGCCTCGGGTCCAGTGGAAGTGACACGCTGGGGCAGGTATGGATCCAGCAGCTGTTTGTCTGCAATTATACACCCCCGGTTTGAAGTTGGGATGAAATAATATCACAGCAAATTACTGGTATTGGTGTAATGAAAGTCATTTGCTTTATCAGAGGTATGTTTTTAAGGTTAGTCAGGTAAAGATTGATTAAAAAAAGACATGTTTGAGGATGTCTTTAATTACTTAAAAAAAGTAATTTAAAAAATCCAGAGAAATCCAGTGTTAAATGGCGGGATTTCTGGGCCCTCCGGCAGTGCTGTGTTAGCAGCAGGCGGGACTCAGCAACGCCGCTGAAAACCTCACTAATTAAAAATTACTGCTGCACCCACAATTCAAGCCAAAACTCTGCCCTCAGGCTGCCTTTTCTGTACCTGAACCCATAAAAAAATGGACCAAGCGAGAGAAAAATAAATAGATAAATACATAAACTGCAGCTGTTCAGTCTTATGGTTTAAAAAAGAAAGAGGGAGAAAGAAAGAGGGGCTGTTATCAGCGGCCAGTGTGAATCCCGCAGCAGTGACGGTACGTGGGTGCAGTCGTACACATGGCTGACTTGAACATCTACCAGCATCATTAATGCTGAGTGAGGGCGATGCTTTGAAGCAGTGATGTCATCGGACAGCTTTGCTTTCTGGGAAAATCTTGCTTATTTTACCACGACAATGCAGACCCATATTCAGCATGTCTTATACCAACTCTCTCACCAACAGAACCACCTGCGGCCCAGACCCCTCACAAAAAACCCCTGAAGTGTTGACAGCTCAAATACTTCAACTGGGATTATTTATTCCACTTTAAAAACCAAACTTTTAGAAAGTTTTGTTCAACATGTGCTTTGTTTCACGATAACTATTTGACCATGTGTCCACATTACTTTAACACGCTTTCCTTGTAATAGCTCTTTATTTAAATAGCATATTACTAAATGTTGTTTTAATTTACTTCTGTCAGAGCATCTTTCTTTGTAAGCCTGTTGCATTCATGCCTTAATATCTTTTTTCCATCCACAGGAGGGGGTATCATATAAAAGACATTAACTGCTAAACTACCAAACGCTTGTTTATCACCCTCAGATGAGATACATAGTACATACATGTAAATATATACATGTACATATATACACAAGTGTGTCTGTCTCTTACACCAAATACTTTTAATAATAATGTTAGGATAGGTCTTATCTCATTATTATTCCAAGACTAAATATTAAGTAAACCATTATTACTATACTTGAGGCAATAAGCTTCCCAGGAAACGGGTCCATGGGACCACAGAGGTTGATCCTGATCTTTGCTCCCTCTGGTCTATCGGGGATATTATTGGGAGTGAGACATTAGTTCAGCTCATATATGACGATAAGATGATGAAAAATAAATACCCCCCTCCTCATCACACTTGATTAAACAGCTTGACTTCTTTCACTTTAAGTTCCATTGCTCCAAAACGCATTCACTGATTTTAGTTTGAACGAAACTTGATGAGATCGAGTTAAGGCCTGACTGTTTCACTGTCTTCAACTTTATCTCCCCGGCCACACTGCTGATTTGGACAAATGGAGGGGGAGAGACCTTTCAAGATAAGACCTCACCTAAAGGCTGATTTAAGGTCAGCGTTACACCAACGCAGAGCCTACGGCGTCGATTTAACGCAGAGCCATAATTCAGGCCTCACCAAAGACGGAGCTAGGGTTGCCACCCGTCCCGTAAAATACGGAATTGTCCTTTATTTGAGAAAAAAATGTTGCGTCCCGTATTGAACTAATACGGGACACGATTTGTACCGTATTTTCCTTAACTTTTACACCATATTCTAGTTGAATTATTGAAATAAATTAACTTTTACACCATATTCTAGTTGAATTATTGAAATAAATTAACCTTTACACCATATTCTAGTTGAATTATTGAAATAAATTAACTTTTACACCATATTCTAGTTGAATTATTGAAATAAATTAACTTTTACACCATATTCTAGTTGAATTATTGAAATAAATTAACTTTTACACCATATTCTAGTTGAATTATTGAAATAAGTTAACTTTTACACCATATTCTAGTTGAATTATTGAAATAAATTAACTTTTACACCATATTCTAGTTGAATTATTGAAATAAATTAACTTTTACACCATATTCTAGTTGAATTATTGAAATAAATTAACTTTTACACCATATTCTAGTTGAATTATTGAAATAAATTAACTTTTACACCATATTCTAGTTGAATTATTGAAATAAATTAACTTTTACACCATATTCTAGTTGAATTATTGAAATAAATTAACTTTTACACCATATTCTAGTTGAATTATTGAAATAAATTAACTTTTGCACCATATTCTAGTTGAATTATTGAAATAAATTAACTTTTACACCATATTCTAGTTGAATTATTGAAATAAATTAACTTTTACACCATATTCTTCACCTGTAGGCTATATTACATCCTGGCTGATGTGGACATACATAGCATAGGAGGATATTTCAGCTGCTAGTATGGTTGGCTGTCTGTACAGTCCTGCAAGTTCAATGCTATTAAAGCACTTTAAACTTTAAATCAAAGCATTTTGTTTTTTTCATATAAAATAAACACATTTTTATTCAGTTTAGAAGTTTTGGGGCTTTTTTTTGGCTCCTGCGCTGCTGAAATCAGGGCGTCCCTTGTTTCTATTTCTGAAAGGTGGCAGCCCTAGACGGAGCGCTCACCTCAGTGGGATCTTGACAGCCAGATATCGATCAATCGCGATGGCGAGGAGGCTGAAGATGGAGCTCTGCGTGAGCACCAAGACGAAACAGGCCAGGAAGAGGCACCCATAGAAATCCAGGTGTATGCCGATGCTGATGGTGATGGCGAAGGGGATGGCCAGGCACCCCACCAGGATGTCAGCCACGGCCAGAGACACCAGAAAGTAGTTGGTGGCGTTCTTCAGAGTGGTGTTGATCGCGACCGCCCAGCACACCAGCACGTTGCCGGATATGGAGAGAACAGCAATTACTACTTCAATCGCGATGTAGAGGTTATTCATCTCAGCAAAGTGTGTTTGGGGACGGGAGACCTGTGGGCAGCTCACAGAGGTCGTCCTGCAACACTTTTAGTCCCAGAGGAGCGAGCGCGTCTTTCTGCGGTAATCCAGGAAAACTCCCCCGCTGGATGAACAACTGGCCATCTGTGGGGAAGAAGAGAGGACATCACTTTCTTTTAACGCACACTGTTGACAAAGTTGACAAAGTATCTGCTGGGTAATGTAGAAATGTTCCTGCGCTGTGCGCTGGGACTCACCTTAACTAACCCGCACATCGCCTGCGGATGTTTTCACATCTACAGAATGAGAGGAGCGCTCCCCGGCATGTGCGCGTCCTGGCGCGGCCAGCGTCACCAAACTCTGACTGAAGGAGAGGAGGAAAGAGAGGAGTGGAGAGCTTACTTTCTCAGAGAGACCACGCCCCGACACACACACACACACACACACACACACACACACACACACACACACACACACACACACACACACACACACACACACACACACACACGGTTGCAAGTACAGTGAGGAGGGAGGAATTCCAAGTGAAGCCTGATTTATGGTTCCGCGTTTAATCGACGGCGTAGCCTACGGCATATGGTACGCGGCCACGCGCATCGTACGCCGTAGGCTCTGCGTTGGTGTAACGCGGAACCATAAATCAGCCATAGCGTCACCGGTGAGCCGCGCGTAATTACGCGCAGTGAAATCGTGTCCAACTTCGGGTCCACGTGCTTCCTCGTTAGTGTAAATGCCTGGAGATAACAAAATCAGCCTGAAATCACGGGCTCAGCACCCGCAAAGATAAAACCTCTGAAGCCAAAATAAGAGATTTAAAGGGGACCTATTATGGCATCCTATTTTAAACAGGCATTGAATGTCTTAAAAACAAGCTTTTGATTGTTTTTGCTAAATAAATTAGAAATTCAGCCTCTGAGCCATGTCTTTATCTTCCCATTCTCTAACCTCATTATCTATGAGGGATTCTGAGTGGCCGGGGAGGCTGATAATGAGGCACTGTGCTGATTGGCTACCTGAATGACGCTACGGAAAAATGGCGGAAGCTCCGGCCGGTGGAGTTACACAGTGTCCTAACTGCATGCGATGCGAGCGAGCGTCAGCGACAAAATCCATTCCATTGCTTTATTTTCTATTGGACTGTCCTAACTGGCGGCAGCGACGCAGCGCGACGCGGTGCGCCATGGTGTGCCATTTTCAGCTGAACATTTGTCGGACGCCCTGCTTCTATTTCCTTCCTGTCGTTCGCGTTTAAAGCCGGTTGAAAGCGCTGTAGGAAACAGTCATGGATGAGGAATGGCTGATCCAGTTAGTTGAAATGAGAAGTTTTCTCTGATACCTCCTCATTTCACTACAAAAACCTCAATAAAGTGGCAGCTGGCTGGAGGGAGATGGACAGAGAGCGTCCGATGTCACGCAGTGCGACGCGATAGTCGGACGCTCGCATGCAGTTAGGACACGGTGTTTAGTTGTGGGCGTGGTTTGCATTTTGGTTACGTAACGATGGGAGCAGAATCTGAACGGCTCGTAGAAGCCACATCACACTGGACGGCTCATCCGGGCGGCTGTACAGACACTGCAGAATTTGGTTGCTTTCCTCCTTCCCTGAGTTGGCAGGCTGAGGGGAGACCACTTTATATATGTTAAAGCAAGAGAAAACGTGTTTTTCATAATAGGTCCCCTTTAAGTTTAAAAGCAACTGTTTACAAAAAGACGAAAGCGACACAGTTCCGTCAACTGAAGTTCTGCTGTGCTGGTATTTTAGGTTTAATCGAGCACGAAAGGCGGAGATATTTTATCCATTAACCAAACATGCGGTGATCCATCACCAATTCAAAGCTTTGATTAATCCAATATGAATCCCTGCCACGTCTATGACAGTCATGGGAAGCTGCAGCTCCGTAAGTACATTACAGTACAAAAAGGTGTGAAAAACAAGACCGTGCGTTCCCAGAGATCCAAATGTTTTCCAGCCCTGGCACGGAGCTTTAATGGACACAGTGGGAAAGCAATCCACCATCCAAGGAGCGCCACAGGAACACATTTAAAAATCCAGGGAGAAACTGGAGCATTCACAGGAACAGTCTTTGTGTGAAAACATCACAAGGAAGGAAACACCATGAAAAAGGTTAAAATTAAGTCATAAACAATCCTTTATTAAGAAATACCATCCAGTGAGCCTCTGTATCTGACATCTGCCAGTAGAAAACTGCATATATTTCTGTGCACATGCTCACTCAATAAGCACGTATTTTATATAAATAAATAACATATTTGTCCTTCAAAATAAACAGGCATCTGAAAACGGGAGCTCATTCAAATTATGCCTCAGAAACGCCACCGTCTTCAACTTTTACATGTAAAACTCAAGATGTCCCCGTTAGTTCTCTTTGGCATGCCCAATACAGACGAGCCCTGCAAAGCAGCTTCAGTACCGCAGCTCTTTGGAGATTCTTGAAAGAAAATGTGGAGAAACAGCAGTTTGATAGCTGGATTCAGTCACAAACCTCAACAATCTGTTTTCATAAAAATATTCCTACAAAACTATTTAGCGACTCTTTGAGTGTTAAATCAATGTAGTGGGACATCACAGACGGCAGCAAAGGGTTTGTCAGATCTCTGCCTTTTAAAAGACAACCCCAGATTATGTTACATTTAGGCTTTAGTTCAACTTAAACCAGTAACTTTAAACACCTTCTGTTCTGCAAAGTAGAACCCAAAGAGAAGTCCAGCTTAAGCAATCATTTCAGCTAATTTACAGAAAAAAGTTCTGTCCAGACTTGTCCACTCATAAAACTTTGACTGTAAGCAGAAGTCACATTTAAATCATGCATGGATATTAATGTATAAGTTGTGTTCTGGTAGAAAATGTTGGCACATTTTTTAAAAAGACCATACCAGTTTAACGGAGCATAAGATTTCCAAGCAATGCTGATATTTAGCAGTAACTTTAAGAAAGGCGTCGACGGCACAGAGACATGCTGATGAGTGCAGAGACAATGGCAATAGCTGTGCTACTGAAACATAGTTTGCGACAAAACTTCCTGCATTTTTTCAGAGGAAAGACAGAAATTCAGCTATTGCCGAGTCATTTTAGCAATTATGTCGTCTGCTGTAGTGTGCTTAAAAAACAAAAAACAGTTCTGACTGTGAATAAAATGCTCAACTGACACTTGCAGTTTGTGAAAATCTAAGTGTGTTTCCTGACAGCAGCTTTTGTTTTTTAGAAGTCTGAGGCTCAGTGCAGTCTGTAGCGCTGTGTTAAGGAGCTCCTTGCTCATTTCTGAAGTGTCAGACCAGAGTGGGGAGCGTGGCTGCCCTCCGCCAGTCGGAGAGGAGAACGTAGCGTGGATAGATGAGACAGAATCGTGCCGCAGTGCCTCTGGTCCTCATCTCCAGCTTCCTTACAGTTCAGGTTTCAAAGTACTTGTAGATCTGGGAGACGTACTGCATGACGCTCTGCCAGTCCGGCCTGTCGGTCTTCATCAGCTCCTCCATGTCCTGAGTGGAACAGAAGCAACAACCGCTCAGATGTTTGCTGTTATTAACATGATGCCGATGATTGTTTGTCACACAGAACTATCTGTCAACCGTCTAAACGTTTGTGAAAAAAGCTGTCATTTAAAAAAAATATACATAATGGGGGACTGGAAGTTTTTTTTAAAGATAGGCACAAATCCTTTTAAGAAAGCTCTGCTAACGTTTCCTCGTCTCAGATCCTGAATCACACATGGATTGACGTTCGTCTCTGATGACTGAAATGACTTACGGCTGTGTTTGCCTGCTGCCGTGGAGCACAACTGAACATCACATTTCTCCTAACAGCGGGCATAGATGTGTCCTTGCAAGAGTATGAGGTGTCTTTCTGTTCACTTTTACACAGAACACAAACAGATGTCCAAAACTGTCTTTTTTAATTTGAAATTATTTATATGCTGAAAAACCTATTTTCATTTTATTTGTAGGTTGAGTTTGATAATGAATTATCCCTTCTTTGGTTTTGGAGGGAAAAGGTTACATAACATCCAGGAGCAAAGCACGTCTGACTTTTTTTCCCTCTATCCCTCCTGCTTGTTATATTGATTATTTTTCTCTGAGCACGCTCACATTCATTTAGGGGACCTGTGATCTGATGTAAGCTGTAAATACATCTTTTCACCTCAACTTCAACTCCTCCTCATCCATCAACATGCTTCTGGGGTCTAACAGGAGCAGAGAGAGACCAGTCCACATTGCTGTGGTGCCAGCAGTGCCTTTGGGACTGAAATTCATTTTTTCAAATGAAGCTTTTGCAGGACATACACACAGAAAACTGTCCGCAGACCCGGGAGACATGATTGTTTTTGTTTGTTTTATTTTGGATCCCCATTAGCGGACGGAAAACGCCAGCTAATCTTCCTTGGGTCCATTTGCGTAGGTGAGTGTGAGAGTGTCTTAGCCAGCCCTCTTTGGCAGTCGGATCTAACAAATCTTATTAACCCCTTAATCCTTGATCCTGTCACAAGGACTAAAATCACAGATAATGAAACACAAATGAGGAGGATTGTGTCGGCACCAGATCAGGAGAGAGACAAGGTAAAGATACATGTCTGTATATGTTCTTTTATGAAATTTATTGATATGCATCCTTGTGGCCCCCCTGTTTTTATATCTGTTTGTCTTACATTAAAATGTACTTTTATTCCACACCAGTTTACTTCACATTCATAAACATACACCAACACATTACACATCCACCATACTGCACACATCACTGTCTTGTCTGTTTTTTTTGTTTTAGTTCTCCTCATTTATGTTTCCTTATCTGTGATTTTAGTCCTCGTGACAGGATCAAGGATTAAGGGGTTAATAAGATTTGTGAGATCCGACTGCCAAAGAGGGCTGGCGAAGGACACACTCACCCTCACACACACCTACGCAAAAAAAGAAAATATAAAACAAGATCCAAAGGCATATGTGAATTTTAGGTTTTGACAAATTATGGTTCTAACCATTAACCTCCTATCCGGTACATTTTTTTTTTATTGTAGCTTTGGACCCTCATTAAGAAATTAAATATCATGACATAAAAAGAACAACATGTGATGTCCACATACACGTATGCCAGGTAATAGGAAGTTAATATAACCTTTTATTGAAAAAATAAAAAAAATCCCTGCTGTGTTTATAGAGCCTAAAAACACAACAGCGACGGTTTTCTTCATGTTACAATGGAGAAAATTTGAAAATTTAAATCTGGATGCCCTAGGAAAATAAATATTCTAAGAAGAAGAGCCTGGGTCAGACACGTCACCATCAACCTTTGAAGGAGATGCAGCGTTGTATAAATGTAAAATCCTGACAGAGGTTTAGCCATTGCTCATGTGCGCCAGCATTCAGGCCATTCTGGGAGAACCGTCCTTGCAAAAAAGGGCATATGACAGACCTTTATACATTTCCAAAAAGACACCTGAATGGATTTGAAACCATTGGAAACAAAATCCTCTGATCTAGTGAAGCACATGTTGAAGTGTTTGACCAAAAATCCCATCATTCTGGATCATTGTGAGAGAATTTTTCAGCTCGACTCTGGAAGCACGAGGATAGAAAAAGAAGGATGCCCTGAGAAATATTTCACAATAGAAGTTTGCCGGATATCCTAGACTGGGGCAAATGTTGACATTTCAACGAAGCAATGACTTCAAGATAACTGAAGAGAAGGAGAGAGAGAGAAGGAGAGAGAGAGAAAGAGAGAGAGAGAGAGAGAGAGAGAGAGAGAGAGAGAGAGAGAGAGAGAGAGAGAGAGAGAGAGAGAGAGCGAGCCTTAAAACCTTTGCAATGACCCAACACGAGGCTGTATTTGAACCATCGCTGGAGTGAGCTGCACTGATGATCTCCATTCCAGCTGAGCCTCGATGCAAGAATCCTCCACAGGAGAGATGTGTGGAGCTTTTAGGATCATATCCAAAAGCACTATCACCACAAGCGCTTTAACCACGGAAAGAATGTAGGCTATAAAACCGTGTGTAAATGGAATATTTTAGCTATCTAGTTTAATACATTTACAAAACACTTTAAAACCCATTTTCTTTGCCTTTGTGGAGCATTGTGTAAAATTGTAAAACATGACAATCTAATTAGAAGCTGGTCTGAAGGTGGATGTAAGCTGGATGTATACTGGAGGTGTTTAATGGGAATGCATTCAGTTTTAAAAATAGTTCAGAAAGATGAACCTGCTGACATCAAAATGGAATCTACAGTGTTGTGAATCTCTGTCCAGCTGTGTGCAGCTGTTGTCCGCATCACAGATGATTCACGCGGCGATGCGCAGCTTCACATGTGAAACCCCCATCGGGCTGCTTCCGTTGATTCAGGTTTCTACGCAAGCTTCGGTGCCGTCACTGCCATTAGCTCACAACCTCCAAAGGGGGGAACTGGATTCCGTGACGCAACCTTTACTAGCGCAGCAGATAGAACAGGAATCAAAAGTTTATCAGTAAAAACCCAAGAGAGCCTTGGTCAAAGTCTTGGTTGGGTCAAAGTGATGTTTAAATCTTCTGGTTTCATGTATTTATGTCACAGACATGGGAACAAGTTTGCAGACTCTAAAGTTCCAACTAAAAGCGCATAATGGATCGTTAATAAGTGACCGAAATGTGAACTCTG
This sequence comes from Cololabis saira, assembly GCF_033807715.1. Lineage (NCBI taxonomy): Eukaryota > Metazoa > Chordata > Actinopteri > Beloniformes > Belonidae > Cololabis > Cololabis saira. Next base: position 20,823,378 of record NC_084600.1, on the reverse strand, counting down.
GTCTCAGTGCTACATTGAAGCTGAATTGACTTTACCGCTACAGTCAAGCGTCCAAAGGTAGAGCAAATGAGCCATTAGGCTGATTAATGCATCTTCAAACTCACACAAGGGAAGATATTTTAGTTGGAATTTATAACGTGGCCTCATTAATCTGCTTCTTCAAATCGTGAAGCTGTCTGCCGCAGGCCCAGAGGTGCATCATCCACCGATGCAGGGAAGTCGGACTAGTTTCACCCACACACATCTCACACTGTTTAACAACCGGGACTGGAAAACGGAATTTCCACTGGCTGCGAGACCCCGGTTGTTCCAGTCAACCGAGGGACTTTATGAGATTTTCTTGAGAGGAATTCTCTTGACGTAGTCAAAACTCCCTGCCAGGGCAGTGTGTGCTGACACGGGAATGAAAAACGCGAGAAAAAGTCTGAAAGGGTTCGACGGCTGTGTGAGCGCTGGGTTGTGTCTTCAAAGCCAACGGAGGGCGCCCTCCGTGACATGGGATGTGAAGTAAAGCTGTGTGGAGTTAACTAACATTTAGGGACACTGAATTCAAGGTGGTGCATTCAGACAATAGAATGAGATAAAAAATGTAAATGTAAAGCAGTAGAAATAAATAGGGTGTGAGTTCTTATTTTTATTGATTCACTTATTTACTAACAGGAATTTACAGCATGGCTCTTGATTCTTATTATTTGGTTTAAAAAAAAAGACATTATCAATCAGTGAACCTGCCAACTTTCAGCAGTTATGTCGTTTGTTTGGGTCAAGTCAGCCGTCACGTTACTTCCTGTTTGCGTTAAACTGCCAAGGCCAGATGCTGCAATTCACCACAAATGTGGAACTGAAATTTTTACCTTTTTCTACTATTGAACACTGAAGTACGAGGCTCATTCACTTCATAAAAAGTCCTTCTCGTGAGACGGGTTTGGCACCCCTCCCAATCACAGCCATTTCCACCGGTGCAGTATGTACCAAGCCAATCCCAGCGGGGCATGTGAGGGCTTTATGCTCTGAATAAAGCAGGAACTTCCACGAGCTACATCTCAAAACAACGAAGACGGCCACAGAATTACTGTGAAACACCGTTTGCGTCATATATGCGTTGTTTTCCTGGACTGGTCACATGCCTATCCTGTGGTGTCCAGAGGCAGCTTCTTCTGCGTCCGTCGGTGCTGCTGCCTGGAAATCAAAGTGGAATCCAGAGGAAACAACAGTTGTGTGTATTGAATAAGAACAGAATTAGGGCATCCCCACGAGCTGCTAAAGGACAACGTGGAGACAAAACACAACCGCCTCCAAGTTTGCCTCAGTTTTTCTAACTGAAGACAGAGGATCTAAAGAGGCACAAAGAGACTGTTGTTTAATACCTTGTTACATAAATTATAATCAAAGAAAGACTTTGTATTTAAAGTTTAAGTTCTGAGAACGTTGTTTAATGCAGAGGGGCTGAATAAAACACCAATTATGAGAAATGTCATAAGTGTAATAAAGTGTAATAAAAATAAATGTAGAGCTTGTTTAATTTCTCTTAGAGATAGTGACATATATGTTTTCATATGACATGTTTATAATATAATTCTGACTGTTCAAACAATGGAACTGTTTAATACAGTTACAAGTGAACCTAGCAGATGCAGACGTCACAGTTTCGCAATGACTGGTCCAGACCGCCCTGTCTGACGTTATTCATGAGTCTGCCCACCATATTTGTGACTAAAGTTTACTCCACCACCTCCCTAGAGATACATATGAAACTGACTATGTTTAGGATTTACAAAAACATTAAGGGATTCTCTTAAAGTGCTCTGACTCCCGATGCAGCGGTGCAGCTGGTTGTCATCCACAAAATCTGAAAAGACCTGAAATTGTTTTTACAGCTAAACCAATTTAAACCAAATCAAATCTGCATGATTTATTAGGACAGTTTACTCCTTGAGGCAAAGTGGATTTCCAAAGTGCAGTGTAACATCTACCAAAACGGTTCAGGGAAACCTCTGTTCTGAAGATTTAAACTCTGAAAATCCAGCAATCCGTGGTTTAACATTTCCAATATCTGTCATGAAAGCGTCTGTTGTCATCTGTGAGTGAGTTTGTATGAGCTCTGGTGCAGCTCGGCTCACCAGAGAGGGTTTGATGCCAATGCTCTCCGCGGCCTGGAAGGCGAGGGTCAGATTCCGGACCTGAACAAGAAAACAAGCCACTGGGTTAAAGGCTCTGCACGGCTTCAGTCTGCAGCACCACACACAGAGACTCGCATAACAACAACAAATAACTAATAACATCAACAAACCATACAAATACACAAAAGACAATGTAAGCCCTTCGTAAGCCTTTTGCTTGTTTAGATGACCATCTCAGTTTACTGCATTCTCTCACGTTTGTGTCAAGAGTGAAGGTGTCCTCTGTAAAACGAAATACCCCCCCACCACTCTAATTTAATTTAAATCTTCATATAAACCTGTGAAGCTTTGTGACGTTGCTTCTCCAGAGAAAAAGAGCTATAACTTAAAGCTGTGGTGTTAAATAGACTCAAGGTCTATTATTAGATTGTAAGGAGTGTAAAGGTTTGTTAGGGAGCAAAACAACATGAATAAAAGCAGTTTTGAGTCAAAATTAAATGTGTCACTGTAGCAAAATGGCAGTTAATGTTAGAGGGGGTAATGGAGCTATGTCAGAATACATTATTTGAAACAAAACAGAACATTGCCATTATGTGTAGGGGTGGGCAAAAATATCGATATGGCAATATATCGCGATACTTTTCCAGCTGATTCAATATTTTTTTTTTTTTTTTTTTTATCCCCGATTTTTTTCCCATTCTATCACCCAGTGCTCCTACCTAAGTGACAGTCCTGGGCATTGCCACTCTCTACCAACCCTGGGAGGGCCCTGCACTAAGCTCAGGTTTTATTTCACGTTTTATTTCATTTTATAATTTATTTTTTATATAACACAATTGCCTGTCCTTAAAAAATGAAAAATAATGGACAGAGGTTTATTTATTTATGGATTTATATCTATACTGACTGATCACTGTGCCTGTCCTTGGTTTTAGTACCCATCTTTCTTGTGTTTATTATCATTTGCCACATAATTAAAGCAACCTCATACTAAATTTAATGTTAATTTCATATGATGTAAATAATATGAAAAACATATACAAATATGTTGTAACTTTAGCTTGTATAGTTATAATAAAACATTGTTTTGACTCAGTTTATCCCATGAATTGTCACTATAATCTGATGAACATGCAACTTGGATTTTAAGATCCATCACTATCATCTGATGTACATATATACAACTTGGATTTTAAGATGTGTAATGCATTTTTAAATTTTTCGGTGAACTATGTAGAATATAATAATCGTGATAATCGCATAATCGGGATATCGCAATGCGTATCGTATCGTGGCTCAAGTATCGTGATGCGTATCGTATCGTGAGGTCCTTCCCAATACCCACCCCTAATTATGTGTATAAAAAGGACTGTTGGTACATTAAATTATCTCCTGTCGCTCCCTTCTCCTGCCCCCTCATCCCTGCCATCATCCACACCCCGCTTTCTACTGATCTACTGAATTCTGAAAAAAAACAGGTGCTGATCCTATCAACATAAATAATCTACACACTATTTCCAATCTAACATTCAACTTTAAAATCCTTGAAAATTCAGCAGCTATGGAACTCCACTCCCACGTATCTCACGTGAACATTTCCAGTGCAGTTTCTGCCGCCTCCACAGCACTGAAACTACACTCGTCGATTCTCTTCATTGGTACAAAATCATTCACAGCCTTGTCACCTCTCGCCTTGATTACTGAAACTCGCTGCTCTTTGGCCTCACTCACAAATCCCTCCATAAACTTCAGCTGGTTCAGATACAGCTGACCGCATCATCCCACAACCCCCTCAGTCCATCACATGACCCCCATCCTGCAGCAGCTCCACTGGGCTGCAGTCACGTTTGGCAACAAATTCAAAATCCTCCTGTTAACGTTCAGGCCATTCATAACCGTGGCCCGGTATGACCATTTATGGTATTTGCTTTTGTTTGTTTTATCTTATATACAGTGTTCTTGAATGCTAGAAAGGCAACTATAAATTAAACGTATAACAATAATAATACTAATATTAATAAATTGTATTATTATTACAAACTACTACTGTCAATAGATGGAAAACGAGCAGAGTTCATGGCTTCTGCCTCCTACACTGTCCTGTTTTTTCAACAAAGTTGTTAAGAAATGCGGTTGGAGTCGGAACCCAGATGTAGGAGAGCAGGAGGCAGGAGTTCCAAAAAAAGTGTTTATTTCAACAAAAACAAACAAAAGTGCTGCTGAGCATGATACCAAAAAACTAGCGCTTAAACAAGAATCAAAAAATTACAAAAAACTTGACGTAGAAACACGGAGGGAGGAAACAGTACGGACCAGCAGGGAGCAAGAGAAAGACAAGACCAGATAAACAGAAGGGTTAACGAGACACAGGTGCAGACAATCAGGGCAGATGGGAAACAGGGAAGTCAACTCAGAACTCAAACACAAAGACACAGGCTTCAAAATAAGACAGGAACTATCAAACCATAACTACGGAGCCCTGGAGGTGACATGGAAATTATTATTGTTATCTCGTGCGCATGACTTTTTATCTCGTGCGCACGACTTATTATCTCGCGTGAGTTAGGAAGGCGGTCAGTGAGAACAGAACACTGGGATTGAATAATTAGGCATTCACTTCAACATATACAGCTATTGATGCCAAGCATTTATCTAGTTGTCGAAGTCCGATCTCTGGAAACTGGCTTCACAAACAACGTTTTGGCCGATCAGAGTGGCTGCTGGTCCAAGATCGCTGACAGATGACAGCGATGACAGATGACAGAATTATCACTGTTTCAGCAGGTCTCTTAGGTTTATAATTCAGATCAATTTTCGTTTACATATAACATTGTTTGTAGTCACTTTAGTGCAATTTAAAGCTTATTTCTACAAATAAAATCAGCACTGTAGACAGCGATCTTGGACCAGCGGCCACTCTGATTGGTCCAGCACGCTCACGTGACAATGTCGAAGCACTTTGTGTCAACTCCGCCTCTGGAAATAGTTCCACTTTTAAAACGTTGTTTGTGAAGCCAGTTTCCCGAGATCGGACTTCGACGACTAGATAAATGCTTGGCATCAATAGCTGTATATGTTGAAGTGAATGGCGTGAGATAATAAGTCGTGCGCACGAGATACAGTAAGTCGCACGCGCGAGATAAAAAGTCGTGCGCACGAGATAACAATAATAATTTCCATGTCACCTCCAGGGCTCCGTACATAACAGAGGTACTGATACTATGGAAACAGAGGCCATGAACCCGCCTCCTCAACACACTTTAGATGGTGGCGACCACATTGAGATGTCAGGTACCACACTGCCTTTATACACATTAAATAGTCCTTTAAACACTTTCTGTCAGTGTTGTGCATGAACAAGTTCAATTGAACGCCTTCATTGAACATTAATTTCTGTGAGAACGTTGAACTGAACGCAACATATTTACAAATAAAGAACTTGAACGTGAACTTGTTAATTCTGCAGATCACAAACTGGAATTTGAACAGATTATGTGAGTTTCAGCTTCACTGTTTAGGTCAAATTATTACGGAATAATCCTCCTTCTCATTTCACCAGCGGGCGGCGCACACATTTAAAATACTCGACGAGACGACGACTTCACACTACATTACCCACAATGCAGTGCACACACCAGCATAGCAACAGGCACCAGCTCCATAGCAACGGCAGCCCGAGCCCGGTGCAGTCTTTACATGACCAGTGAAGAGAGAGACGTTGCAGCGTCAGCAAGCTGTCAGAATATGATCCGCTTATCATTATCTGCAGGAATTTTACACAACGTCTCCCAAAGAGTCCGACGGTAAAAATCAAACCTTTCTAAACAAATTATGTCCACCTGCGCTGAGCAAACAAGTCCTAACGTGTGCCTCGTCAACTTCAAATTTAAAATGTCATGTTGAGTTAAAGCATCCATCCAGTGTGAGAAAATATCTGCAAGTCCTTGACAATCAAAAAAAGTCGCCAGGAAAGACCAAGAAGACCCAACGGCCCCGAACGACCCCAGTCCCACTGCTGCACCTTCAGGGGGTTGATTTCCTGATAATTGTATACAGCAGGGGTCTCCAACCCTGGTCCTCTGGACCCCTGTCCTGCATGTTTTAGATGTTTCCTTGCATCATCACACCTGATTCTAATTAATGGTTGTCATCAGCTTATCATCCAGGTCTGCACAAGTCTGTTAATGACACATTTTTATCAGGGTGATGAAGCAGGGAAATATCTATAACATGCAGGACAGGGTCCCCTGAGGACCAGTGTTGAAGACCAGTTTTAGGATAGGGGGGCGTTTCATTGGTACTTTTCACCTAAAAATATTGAAATGAACTGTATTTGAACTAGTTCAAAGTGAAAATGGTGAATAATGAACGTGAACTGTTCATTTTTAAACTGTGTGAACTGAACTTTGAACTAGTTCATGAGAAGTATGAACTTGCACATCACTGCTTTCTGTACACTCATAAAGTTGAAATGACCTCAGTTGGTCTACGGGGACCTCACCCACACTATCACTTAACTAGAATGATATTTTTGAGTCTTGTCAGAGGCTTTAAATGTATTCCGATGTACATCCATTGCCCGAAATTACACCCCTTTTCATCTAATAATAGACCTGTGGTTGTTTCAGCTCGGAAATGTTTCTTTAGTGGTTTTATCTCTGGAATGTTATTTTGAGGAGGTAAAAAGTACCTTGTAAGTAAGCAGTGTTATTATATATTCTAAATACAGCAAAAACAGTTAAGAGAATATGTAATCTTCAAAGTGAAGTCAGTTCCTCTAGGATATAAATCTGATTATTATTACTGAATGATTCTTTTTGGTTCCATTGACCACTGATTTTTCATACATCACTTGTACTCCCATTTGTAGTACAGATCCACCCTCTTTCACCTAAAATATGATTAAAACTATAGAGCTGTTTTCTAAAAAGCCATCTATGATAAGGGACAAAAGAGAGCAGCAATGGGATTATTGGAAGGACAGATTACACTGGGAGGATGTGGGTTGTTTGGGCCTCGGGAAAAGTCACTCAGCAAGAGTTATTAAAGCCAACACACGTCTATTGAATTATTCAGAGAGATGCACCGCACGGTGTCTCCGTCATCAGCTTGATGTTACACATTCACTGTGACACGAGTGTGTGCACGCACGCCCGCATGACTAATTTATCACGTAGAACGTGTCAGGCCTGGTGTTTTTTTCTGTGGTTGTAATGTCAAAGAAATGTGAAAAACCTGCAGCAGCAAGAGAGGGAACATGTTGTTTTGCTACGCCAGTGAATATAACACCTTCTCGTCTACATTACTAAGTCATTACTGGGCTATAGCTTCTGATCTGCACTCAGTATCACTTAAAGATTGACTTTACAAAGGCCATATTCATAATTCAACTTCATGCTGCCTGGACAATATAGAAGGCTTATAAAACACATATACAGCTCCATACCCAATGTTTGTAATGGCCTCTAATGAATAAAAGCTTTTTATTTCCCTCTTAGCAAGCATGCATACACAGTGTAAGCAGACTGTTTTCACTGCTGACAGGCTCATATTTTCCTCAAATAACTCAGTGAACAGCGCTTTCAAGAGCGCTTATAGGTCCAAGTTGGTGAGGCTGAACAAAGACGTTTGTTTATGTCAGAAGCTATTTGTATGCTGTAAATCAAAACAAACACAACAAGAAGTGGTTAATCAGCAAAATGCAAAGTCAAAGAGGAAAGGAATTCCTAGTAAAGCGTCCGGTCAGAGAGTGCATGGTGTTCGGTTCACACGTGCAGTTAGTTCCAGGACCGGTATGTAGACAATAACAGAGTTGTGTGATTTTTGTATTTATACACTACCACAACCAAACTTAGTAAAACGGGATCAAAGTTTAGACTTTCAGAGTTAATATAAGATGATGCACAGAAAAATATGGTAATAAATATTTAGGAATTACAGTCATTTTAAACGAAGTACGCCAATCTTTAAGGGCTTTAAGGGTTTAAGAGACAATTGGTGGAGATGATGTTAATTGGCTAGTTGTGATTCATTCACTTGTTATTTCAAGACATATGAAGCAGATAAAAGGTCTGGAGTTGATATCAGGTTGGTATTTGGCAGCTGTTTGGGGAAACAAAAGGTACTTGGTAATTGACTGTAATTCCTAAAATGTAAAAGCCGTAATTAATTTGAACCTCTTAAATTAAAGCTTAAAAAGTCTGCATGTTGATCACATCTTGTCCCTTTTTATTTAAAATCCATTGTGTTGGTGTACAAAGGCAAAATAATAAAAAAAACACAGTCATTGTCCAAATACTTGTGTGGTTCTGACGGGAGAATGTAAGTAGCCTAAGCCTTGTTTAATTCACTTTAAATGTTACACTCAACAACTTGTGCTTTATACACAAGTTTAAAAAAGTGATTTGAGGTTTCTATTGTAAAATAGAATAATAAAAGAATCCCCTCTTTTTTCACTTCATCAGTGATTGTTGTAACAGTTTTATTAAGATGTAAGAACTGGTACTTTGGACTAATGTTTACCATACCATGACATCCATTCAACGATGTAACTGTTGCGGGGAGACAAGACATTTAAGGACATAAGAGGAGAAGCCGGTTATCATAAATGTGTTGAACCTGTGTGTACTTTCAATAAAAACATTGATTTCCAATTTCGTTTGCTTGGTTGAGTCCCTGATTAGACGTCGATGAAACACTGACCTACTTGCTGAGTAGATCAGCACTGCAATCCAGCCCTGTTTCTAAAAAAAGCTGTAATGCTGATTAAGGTGTTAACCCTTCTAAAAACAAACCCTAAAAAAGCCCGACTGCATATTTTGCAGTCCCTAATAATAATCTGAGGGCTTACGACAGCAAACGCTTTGATTTGAAGGGGAAATATTTTCATGTTCTCCCACAACATAGAATCTAAGCGGCTCAGCTACTCGATGTAGCCTACGCCTTTGTCGCATTTTCATTTCTCAATCCACAACATGTCTTAGGTGGTTGATGGGTCTGCACTGCAGGCAGACCAGTTTTCTGTTTTTGATGGTTTCGGAAAGCGGGTCGTTCCTCACAGTGTGAATGTGCGTATTCAGTCTTCCTGCAGTTCTCTACCTTATCTTGACTGATGAGTTCCTGGTAAGGGATGTGAGCAGGCAGATACGTGTGCAATAGGGCACAGAAGGCCAGGCCATCGCTCCAACTGCTGCTGAAGTTGGTCACATCAATATTCTGCAGAGAAGGAAACAGCAGGAAAAAATAAATAAATCACACACAATCCAAAAATGAAATGGAGCTAAAATCGCCACAACTTTAGAGAGGGGGAGAGCTGACGGCCTCTTGGGAACACGAACAGGTCATAAAAAATCCATTAAGTCATGCAACCACAATAAACAGCATGAAAAATAAAATGTAATGTTATCACATCTTTGGATCATTCTCTGGATCATTCCGAGTGCATTTATCCCAGATCATGTTTCCATCAGTGGACAGTAAGAGGATCTTTTTCCTAGATTTCTATTAAGCCTCGGAGGAGGTCTCTGATCTCTCCTCCGTGTGAAGAACGTGCACAGCAGCACGTCCAGTTCCTTGTGCTTTTGTTTTGGGGATTTGTGGAGAATTGTCAACTCATTCAACGTGTATCCAGTGTATTCTGGGTCTGAAAAGAGCTGAGGAGTTTGGAGGAAAGACTTCCTGAGGGCCATTGTTAAGAGGTTGCACACTCCCCGTTGGATAGATAAGTTATTTAAGGGGTTCTTCCTGTTTCATCCCTCTCATGAGCTTTGGAAACCAGCATCACAGCCAACGAGGCTCTCCTCTTTACATTCCAGACAGCGGGTCACTGGTAATGACCGCTTCACCGGCAATGACCACATATCGGTTTGTGGCGTTTGCATGTCACATTTAGCCCAAACTGTAGCTCTGGACTGTAGAAATGTCAGCAGTGTGCACATGTGGTCAGAAACATGCTTAAAATAACTTCTTACGTGACATTATTCATCAACCTTGCTGTGGATGTGAGTGGTACAAATCAGCCTGAGTTTTATTTCCGCACGACACTAATCACTATTCTGAACAATAGAAACAAGTTACTACGATTTAAAAAAAAGGGTATTAATAAATCTGGGATTAATACAGTATTATTGATCTGAATTTAACTGAAAGTTTTATGGTTATTGATTATTTCGTTTAATCATTCATTCCATCCTCATTGGTTTAAGCCATTTATTTCCCAGTAATCATTAACTTTTAAAAATTATTTAATGAAAGTGCAAAACTGATTAAGTATTCACATTTAGTCTTGTCAGTCTGTAAAGCTATTTGAAGCCCACAAACTAATATGAAAGGTGCAATAAAGGACTTCTTTTTTTTTTTTTAATTGTTTGGGATAAAGCACAACATTAATTATCTTTGGGCCCATCTGTGAGTCTGCACACACAGTATTAGGTCCAGTGAGATGCTCAAGACGTGACAGGCTGCCTTGTATTTGTTTACTGTTGCTCTAAGCCAGTGGTCTTCAGCTCTGGCCCCGAGGACAAGAACGCTGCCGATTTTCATTCTGCAAATCTAATCAGCGACTGATCCATATATGTGACGCCAGGTGAATGCAATTAACTGCCTGATAGGACAGAGAAACGGCACAACTCTGGGTCCTCAGGACAACATTTTAAAATCACCAAGTCCCTGCTGTAATGAATATCCCCCGAGCACCTGTGAATTGTTGACAAATGTTTTCTAGTTGCTTTCACTCATCTGGATGCCTCTCGTCTCTGCTTCAATACATTTGCATTTTAAAAGTTAAAAGCTGAAAACAGTCAAACAGAATCAAACTGTAGAGAGTAGGTCATCCTCCAACCTGAAGTCATGTCCAGTCACATGTCCAGGTCCTTTGCCAGGACGCTGCTCCCTGAGATGCTCATTGGGGTGTGACTGGGGAACCATAGCTGCTAAATATGTTTTTTAGGTATATAATTGCAGCTTTGTAGAGTGAGCTTTAATGTGACTGTGCCAATGAGAAAAACACCGTAAAATGCTTTGTAGAACATAGATATGGTTAAGAAGTTACTATATAAGTGCAAGACCATGTACATCCATTTTTTTGGTGGGTTTATATTGTTGTATTTTATTTTTTTCAATTTCTCCACAGATCCTCTATCAGATACGGGTCGGGACCGCAGGCGGGCCAATCCAGCATCTTCTCCTGGTCTGTCATGACTTTATAATGTGTGCAGAATGTGGCTCTGCATCGTCTAGTAGAACAATGCATGAATATTCCTTGAAAAGACCCTGATCTAAAGTTTCAGTGTACTTTGCTGCATTAAAGCAAATACCCTTTAAACAAGCCCATACCATCACACAACGAGACTTTTGGACTTGGTGCTGATAGCAGTCTGGATGGTTCTTTTTGTCTTTTAGTACATGCCACCCATTTCTTCCAAATAATGATCTGGAATACCGGTTATGCTGACCACAACGGTACATTTCCACTCTGTGGTGGTCCATCCCAGGTGACTAAGTCCTGAGAGATTAGGGGTCTGGAGTCAATGACAGTTGTCACTGGGTACATTGTGGACAGGTCACCAGTCCATCACATGGCCACATAAAGACAAAAAAGAAAAACAAGCATGCACAATCACATCTATCAACAATTTAGACAATTGTTAGGTTTTTAAGTTAATAACATGTATGGTTTTGAACTTCAGGAGGAAGCTGGAGTACCCAGAGAAAATTAAGCAAGCTCCACCCAGAAAGGTCCCAGGATCGGAAGTGTCTGAGACATCACTATGTAGTCCTCCTGACATAATGCACTCCATAAAATTAGTTAGTGGAAAACCTGAATACTGAAAGTTACTATTTGCAGAACATCAGTGAGGGGAAGTTGGCATGGTGATGAGAACAAGCAGCTCTGTGCACAAGGACATTGTTACAGAGCCAACAGCAAGACCACAGACTGTGTTACATAAGACCACGTTTTACTATGATAAACCTAAGTCCAGTCAGCAAGTTTCATTTTCCAGCAGGTAAAGTTTACGTGAATCAAAAAAGTGTGGATGTTCAAGTCTCATCTGTCGCTACCCGTCTACTGTATGCAGGGGAGATCTGTGCGGTCATGTCAGCCCACATTCTTGTCATAACTGGCCCTCCCTCTCACAGCTGGCTCAGCAGCACTGAGCATGTGTGATGTAGGTGTAGACTGACACACACACACACACACACACACACCCACACGGAAACGCATGTACAGTGAGCAACATGGGGTTAGTCAGACACCGAGACCGAGACAGACACTTCCAAGTCACTAGGACCTCAAATTGTGCAAATGAGAGAGAGGGTCTAGGTGTTGGCACATCTGAGGGAAACCTATTATAACTGGGGTAGGGGGTGGGGAGGAGAGGGAGGGGTGTCTGAGTCCGGTAACTGTTGAGAGAGAGGGGGACAGGCATGAATGCTAAAACAGCAGAGGACAACAACAGCTCTCTGGGAGCCGGCTCAGAAAAGCAAACACAGCATCCACCGGCAGGAAGCGTCTCGCCCTGCACAAAGCGCAGAGCTGTCGCTTTTTGGGGCTCAGAGAAAGAGAGTATGGGAGAGAAGCAGGGGCCTATACAGAAAGGGGGCTGAACGGGACAAAAAAAAGGAAAGAACATCGAGTTAGACCGATGTGGTGAACCACCAAACAGCAAGAAGATGAGATACACGGTACAAAAACTTTTCCAGAAAAGTTTTGACGGTAAATGAAAAGTTGCAGTACCTCCACAACAACATTCAGCAATAGTTTGTAAACCTTTATAGTAAGTATTTATAGATAAGTTCAAATGTGGGTCCATCATACATGAGGGTGAGTTTCCACTTCACCTCATTTAATCACAAATGAGCGTGGACTTGAAAAGGGACGGTTGATACTTCACATATTTATTTGTGGCTCATGAACTGCGTTCCTAAAGCCATGCCGTGTTCTCCACCAGAGAACCGCATCTGTTTTTAATGCAGTGTCATCTGGGGGTTCAAACATCAGAAACCATTCGATGCGGATTTTCAGCTTCATCTCTCACGAAAACATTTCTACGGATATTTTTAGTCATATCCAGAGACCTTACGTTCCTAACACAGTTCTCCGTTCTCAGAGTGCACGTTTAATTGTAGTTCTTAGAAGATCCAAATGTAGTTTTCGAGGACGGGCCTTACTGCTATCAGGTACCGTTACTATGGAACCAAATTCCAATCTGGGTTAAAGAGGCTTTTAAAACCAAAATTAAAATGTTTCTGTTTAGCAAAGCCTTTGGTTAGTCTAAACTCTAGTGTGTTAGGACCAGTAGTCACAGCTGCAGCTACAGGACAGGTCTAGAGCAGCTCGTCTTAAACATAGCTTCATCCTAGATATGCTGCTATAGGCTTAGGCTGCAGGGAGACACTAACATGATCCACTGAGCGGTGCCCATCACCCTTCTTCTCTCCTCTTTTTCCTTTCTTCAGCTCAGTCCACAGTTATTAATTAGAAGTATCTCATCACCACCATTGTTGTCCATTGTTCTTGTAGTTTGTTGTGCTGGCCCCCTCCCTCTTTTTCACTTCTGTACATGTTAGCAGGCCAGAGCCTCAGGGCGGCATGCTGACCTGCAGTCTGACCCTCCCAGTCTTTACCTCCATCTGTCTAAATGGATGTCTCTGTTGGATATCTACTGACATCCTGGCCAGGTCAGAGGTGACCACCTCAGTGTCTGCTGTGTGCACCTGTTTATATAGTCGTCTCTGAACTATCAGTAATAACGTACGTAGAACTCTTAATTATCCAGCTAATGGATAATTACTACTAATATATCTTGTCTTATGTACCATTGACAGTATATCTGTGCCTGTCCTCGCTCTGTTCTCCATTCTCCCTTTCTGATCTCTCTTTTCCTGCTCTGCCCGGCTGGCCTTCAGCAGGATGGTCGCCCCTTATGAGCCAGGTCATGCTCAAAGTTTCTTCCCTCCTAAAGGGGAGTTATTTCTTGCCACTGTTTACTCCCACCAGGGGAGTTTTTACCTGCTATTGTTTGTTATAATTGCTCCGGGGTCATATTCTGGGTCTCTGGAAAACACCTAGAGACTTGTATTGTAATAGATGCTATTTAAATAAAATTCAACTGAATTGAATATCATGTTAGATAGATAATCATTCTTATTTGGTAAATATGGTGAGTTCCTGGTGGTCCTAAAAGTAGACTGGAGACGGAGCGTTTGTGGAACCAGCACTAGGTGCCTTCTTGAACCATCCCTTTAATTATGCAGCTTTATGCTTAGACTGCTGGAGGACCTCCCATGATGCACTGGGCTCATTCCTCCCTAAGCTCTCTTTATTTTGTTTATTATCTTTATTAAGTACGTACAGTATGTGCCACTGTAGCTGTCATTAAAGTTAGTATTTATTTTCCCTCATACCAGGTCTCGCTGGTCTAATCTCTTTGTATCCGTTAGCATCGCTTTCCTGTTCTCTCACTCCCCCCGAAACTCAGCGAGCCAGATGTCTGTCCTTCCTGCTCCTGCTTCTGCTGGAGGTTTCCTCCTGTTAAAAGGGAGTTCTTCCTCTTCATCGACGCCCCGCTGTGCAGTACCTGGTCAGTTTGTTACAGTCTGTTATTTTACTTTGACAATTTATGGATGCAATTAGGATGAATTGGACTGAACTGGATTATAAATAGTTAATTGAACTGCATTTAATTAGACTTGCATTGAACGTTTTATATAAAATGGCTTGAGATAACTTGTGAGCTACTGCTTTAAACAGACTGAACTGAATGGAATTCAGTTGTAAATTATGTCTTTTTAGAGTACAAGGGGATGCAAATACTAACTTTAATGACAGCTATTGTGTCACATAACGTACGTACATCTAAACCTTCTTTACAATGTTGCATAGTGCATACTACAATATAGATTAATATGCAGTACAAAAGGATTTTTTTTCCCAGTATTATTATAACAGGTGGCTTCAAATATTAATGTTCAATGTTTTGTTCTTTGTCCTATATTTTTAAATGCATTGCTGAAATCTAACTCAAATCTAACACGGCTGCAGTAAAAATTAAGTGTGTATCTCTGGTTCTGACACTGCGCTCTTCTCAAGTCCAGTATCTGCCGTCGTCCCTCAAGCACACCCAGCACTCAGATGCCAACTAGTCACCAATGCAACATTTAGCTCTTACTTGCAGATGAAGAATGAAAAAAGACCAAAACACAACCCAGCATGTAAACAAGGGCTGGATGGATGTGACTACGAGGTGGCGAGTAGGAAGCATCAGTGTCATCTGACTAATGAGCTTGTGTCAGTTTGTCAGCGGAGGGAAACAAAAACAGACTGCCGGTGCCATGTCATAAAATTTGAAATAAAGTAAACACATACTATCACAAGAACAAAATTAACTGAAGGATTTTAAAAAGAAAAGAAAAAGGAAGAAAGCAAAGAGGAAAGATACAGTACAAAGGCAGAGTGTTTCCCTTTGTTGTCAAGAGAAGTGATGGGACTAAAAGTCATCACTGATCTGGTGGACAGACTGAGCCGCTTGATTCTGTGGAGATTTTAAGGCTGGGGAGGTCATAACGGATCAACACTGACTCAAGGTCAACTATCCTCATGCTTTATTTATACTCTGTTTGGCCGGCCAAATAAGTCCAACCCGTAACAGACTTTACAAGCAGCTCCCCCGTTTTCTCCTGCTTCTTATAATAAATGACATCCTTGACCTCTGTGACCTTTCTCAACTTTCTTTTCTTTTTAAAAGATGTCTACCGAGCATAATTCATAAAATGTCACAAAGTGCAGTACATCTGGATTTCCTTCTATTGTTATAGGAAATATATTTAGTATCTTTAGGTCGAGCCAAGTGTATCTGAGATCACTAAATAACCACGTAATAAGATACGGCAGGTATTTTTACAGCCCAGTGAGCTTAAAGTGAATTTGTCCTTGATTATTTTTAAGCAATTGTAGTTTCTAGTGATTTAAGGGGACAGATGTTTTTTCAAGAAAATCAACATTATGACAATATTCAGTCAAATTCGACGACAAAAACATCACCTTTCACGTATTATTACACTCACACATGTCACTAATGGCAATGATTGATCAATGTTTTTAACTTTCAGCTAACTGATAATTTAATACGCATCTACTTATAATCTAATAATCTGTTTGAGTAAGTAGGGGACAATTTATGATTGGTAATGAGTTAAAAAAATAACAATGTTATTTGAGGGCACCAGAGGCAGAGTGAGGATCAGTGTCCTGTCAAGGCGCACTTTGACAGGTGACGGGGCGGATGATTGATCCGGCAACCTTCCAATCACCCCGAGGTGAAGTCAGGAGTCATTGTAATAATCACACGGTACAACATGAAAGGCTGAATCTTAGAGTAGCAGAGAGAAGATCTCTACTTTATCAACAAATGAGAACATTTGTGAAATGATAAAAAATAATTTTCCTTAAGGATTTACATATTATTGGAGATGTATCATCAAAAATTTGACACATAAAACATAAAAAAAAAGAAGCCCAGAAGTTTGACGTGGTCACTCATCAGCATTTATCAACAGCTGATATATACGTAACCACGTTGGAAACCTTTGTCAAGCGCTGCAATATGGAGCTATCTGCTGATGCCTCTTAAAAGTTTACAAAGTGAAAAACAAGCATATTGTTAACCCTATCTACAAGCAGCATTGACTTTTCTGTACCCGGTGACATCTGAGATGGACTATCACACACTGAAAACATGTATTGTGGTCAGATGAGGCAACATTCCCTTCAATATGCCTTTCAACCCCTCTGAGAATGAAAGGCAACATGACGCCGTGATAAAAGCTTTACTGTCCTAGCTTTATGGGAATGCAGGAATATATTTGTTTATTAACAAATACAATTAAGATGAGAAGACACCTTGGGTTCATAATGTTCGGAGAAAAGAAAAAACTAATAATCACACTTTAAGAATAGCTGTGTTACCTTTTTTTAAAAACGTATTCTTCCCATATAACCCCAACTCATGAGCTGGGGTTGAAGACCAATCAATCTTTGAGTTATCTTATAAATTTACAGTGAAAGCAATTACTAGTTTGGCCCTGCTGTTAATCCTGTGTTATTAGAACTTTGTAATGTCCACTTTTTGAACTCCGAGCCTCTTCCCTTCCTCGCAGTCTGACCTCCATCCCACACTCTCTTGGGGGTCCATTCCTGTTCTTCAATGGCTTTGTGTGCGACTTTCCCAGATAAGGCCGGATAAGCTGTGTTCTTTCAGGCCCAGCTGAGCCTAATGTTCAGAGCCTTTGCTCATTGTTCCCATCTTAAGCAAACAGCATATTTATTTTTGTTTGGCTTCTTTGGTTAATTGAGACAGAAAAATGTAAAAAGTGTCCGGTGCTGTCCTAAATTGAGACATAAAAGAGCTTGATAAATATACACAGTCAAGCTAGACTGTTTTTATAACAGGCCAATTGCTGGAAAAAAAAAAAAAGAAAAAAAAAGCCTTTGCTTGTGGGCAAAGATAGTTGTTGTTTTTTTAATAACTGGCTTTTTTTATCTTGTGAACCTGCGTTTCATGGAAACTTTGGATACAATGACAGGTGTTTACATCTCTGCCAGTCATCGTGGACGGATCAAAAAAAAGGCTGAGGCCAATATTATGTCCACATCCAACATTCTTTCCCACTTTCAAAATGTTCTTTTTTAATGTTAATAAATGGTTTCAGAAAGTGCAGCAATATAAAAGTGCTTGTCTCCTTGTGAAATAAAATCGAAAGGTTACCATTTTATTTCCTGGATTTATCTGATAAATCTCGTTCAATTACATTACATCATCAATTAGACTGACACGAAGACATTTTAGTTCCAAGACTGACAAAAAGGGATTTGCATTGCTTCATCTGAACTTTGGGCAGCTTGTCTATGTCAATTAAATCAATATAAATAGTTTTTACTTATTGTTTATGTAATAATTGTTCGGCGGTCATGTTCTGGGTCTCCGGAAAGCGCCTAGAGACAACTTCTGTTGTAATAGATGCTATATAAATAAAATTGAAGTGAATAAAAACCTTGAGATGGAGGAGGGAAGTTGCCCCCCCAAACAGAAATTACAACACAAGCCTCTAACAGAGAGGTTCCCACACAGCAACATCTCTGGCAAAGTCACTTAAAAACTGGTACAAAAACAACAAAAAAATAGTGTAAAAGCAGTTTCATTTCATGCATTTGTACCCGATGCAAAGCTGACTTACACAGGATCCCTTGTGAATACTAATTTCCTGTCGGAAGCTCCTTCAGTTTCTCCCACAGGGCAGAGTCAATCAGAGCCGTCTTCTAAGGTCTTCACTGATCGATCTGTGCTTCCAAGAATTTGACAATTGGGGTGACAGAGCCAGTCTGGGCTCGCTTCTCATTCTCTCCTGAGATTTCATCACTGGTCAGACATTCAGCGGCTCCTAGGGCCACTGTGTTACTGGGGGATGGCAGCTGCTGCTAGACAGGTACAGGTGTTTAAGTGCTCCTCTTCACGGAGATGGTGCACCCATTATTCTTGTTTTCCAAATCCTCTTGTCCTGGTAATTTTCTCAAACTATCAGCCCTAAGAGTATAAGTAGAGACCTCCATATGTTCAAAAGACCCACCCATATGTACAACATATGTATTTGTCAATAGATGTGTGCATGACTCAAGAGACACAAATCATGGTGACCGATTTTTTTCCCTCTGTTATAAATGACTAAAGAAGCATAAATTTGCGAAACCGTGTTACCTAACATGTAAGAATAATTATGAGATTGTATTTGCTGTAGCACATTATATTTCTAACAGGACTATCCTCCTCGTGATGATTAGAAGTCCCTGTTATTGATTACAGAAAAGAGACAAATGACATCAGACTTCATTTCCAGCTACATTTACACAGATTAACGGTGCCCTTGGCTGCTGTAAAACATCAAATCATCTCCCAGATTGATTACAATGGTGCCCAGGTGCTCTCGCGCTGTAATTAGGTTTCTGTTTGACCACAAGATTTGCCAACAAAAGGATTGTAATATCAACTGGCACGGTGCTGACCCTCCCACAGGCTTTGTCTCAACAGCTTTTCTGGCTCTGAGATGGCAGATAAGTCTGATATAAGAACTCGTTAAGAAACAGAAAGAGGATGGTAAGTGAACAGCGATGGTTAATGCTGCTTCTGCAAACTGACCGTTAATTATGCAGGCTGAAGAAGCCAAGAAGAAATCATAACTGACTCTATGTCAAAAAGTAAATTAGTATTTAGTATTTACATATCCAACCTTATCTTGCAATTGAGAGGAGACGGAAAGTGCAGGAAGATGTAATGATAGAACTAAACCTCGCTATCCTTAAAAAGAGCTGAAGACAAGGTTGACAGAGAGACAGAAAGACAAAGGGAGAGAGCTGCATGTGGTTTCCTGATGATCACTGTGGCCCCCGAGCCACGCTATCCTGGAGCTACAGACTGTGTGACATATCCATCAGTCTCCGTGGACATTACACATGTCATTAGTTGCTTCCACATGGACAGAAGCCTATAGCACTGCGAGAATCTAAACTTCCAGCAGCCACACAAAGCTCAAGATATCCCTGGACGGCAACCTTTTCTCACAGCCTGCCATGAGTTTTAAGTAGGAACTTGTGGTCTGTGAACTGAACTAGAATCCATTTACTGTAAGTGATGCACAAACGCTGTCTTTCTCATACACACACAGTACATATCCATATATCTCTCAAAACATAAAAGCCCACCGGAAGGTAGAGGAATTCTTCAGAAGGGAGAGATTCAGGAGGCAAATGCAAGCATTTCTTGGAAATGTTGCCTGACTGTTTCCGCAAAAAAGTTCGGAAACTAATCCCCCACATATTTATACACGTCTGCGTGTCCAGAGTAGTCTTGACTCCTGCTGATCTTGTGATCACTTTAATCTTCACTGAGGATTGACTCAGTTATTCTAGCTGTGTTCTGTGGTCTTCCAGGCCTTTTAATGTTGTTGAGTTCCCCAGGGATTTTTTCTTTTTAATAATGCACCAAACTGTTGATATGGCCACATCCAAGGTTTTTGCTCACTTATAGATTTATGTTATTTTTCAGCTTTTTAATGTCCTCCTTCATTCATTGAGGTTTACCTGGACTTCATGTTGGTAGCTCCAGTCAAACAGCTGACAAGTACCAACTTAATACACAATATATATATTCATGAGAAAATTGACTTTATCCAACCATTTAATTTATTTTATTTCAATTGTCCAAATATTATATTGCCCCTTAGAAATTGAGGTATGTTTCTAAAATGGTTGTATTTTCCAGGCAGCTGGGTGGCACAGGGGTTAGAGATACTGAAGCTGCAGTCCTCCTGCAGCGGTCGCAGGTTTGAGTCCTGGCCTGCGGCCGCTTGCTGCATGTCATGCCCATTCTCTCTCTACCCCTTCCTGTCTACACTTTGAATAAAGGCCACTAGAGACACCATTTAAAATGGCTGTAATTTCTAAATGTTAAATGCAATATTTTGTGAAACAGTATTTTTGTGATCACATCTTGATTGTTTTATTTAAAATCTATTGTGGTAATGTACAAAAGGTAAAATCGTAAAAAGTCACTGTCCAAAATACTTGTGCACCTAACATTATGTAACATGGCATATAGTTGGCTGCTTAAAAAAAGTCTTAAAAGCTCTAATTGGAGGCCAGGTGGTGCACATGGAGGAAATGGACAACCACAAAAGATCATATACCAAATCACCAACAGTTACTCCAGAAAGAAACCGATTATGCTCCAGACTGAAACACCCCTCGTAGCCAAATCGTCTTACTGCATTCCGGATATTTGCAAATAATCACAGTTTGTGTGTTGCTAAGCTCATTGTGAGAGGGGATCTCAGCTTCTAAATATCAGGAATGAGGGTCTAGAAAAGGTTACATGTTGCTGGATCCAGCTATACTAAAAAGAACTAACAGATGTGTTTCCTCTTTCATGAAAGGCAATCTAAACTTATGTAGACAGTAATTTAGAATAAATCAGAATAGTTTTCTCTTTACTCCTCAATATATATCTTTTCTTTACACATTTACAATATTAGATACTAAATTAAAACAGCAATTACAGTACTTGTGTTGAAAAAATACCTATATGTGGTCGCCAGCAGCTCTGTAAAAGCAGGACGGGGTGAAGGGGTCAACATCAGGTTGATCGTATTGGGTTTAACCTTTGATCACAGTTTTCAAAGATTCGTTAGTTTCCTCTACAGGACAATACATTGAAACATTCTTGAATAAAATGTTTATTAATGAGCATCAAGCTGCTGCCTTGAAGAGTATTAAAACCAGTGATATTCCATTATAAGCAGGCAGCTTTAAAAGACGCTCCGGGGGCTAAAAGATCCATGTCAGAGCAATCCTCTTATGAGATTGGTCATCAGTTTTATCTCATCTGGTGTCATGTTTTCACCACAGAAGATCTGCTGGTTGTGTGTGCCTCACCAACACATACACTGTGTGACCATTGAGCACTCAGCCTCATAGGAAGGGAAGGTGACTCAAAGTTCACTGAGAGCCACTGTGCTTTAGAAATAGGAACTATCGATTAAGCAGCTAATTCAATAATTCTATTTATCACTGAGAAAGCTTGGTCTATTTATAACAATGGGCATCACCTGTACTTTTTCATACTTGCAACATGCTAAAACAAGACTGAAAAGATATTTTTGACAACATTTAATCCTCTGAAAGTACGCCCATCAGGCTGAAATGACTCCCCTTCCACTTGAACAAGAGCCTGCAGACTGCCATCCCTTCTGTGTGCATGTAAAAGTTTCAGCAGCATTAGCTAGCTGCCGTGCAAACATGATGATTACACAGGAAAATCTGTAATCCCGCTGGGCTTATTGGGCTCCTTAAACTGGTCATTATGGAAGAAACTGAGCACGGTAATTGTCAACATTTGGTTCCACTAACCAAGAAAACACAGCTGGGAACACAACACAATAACAATACGTACACAAATGTACGTGGATATAAACCAGGAGGCCTAAATAAATACACATGCATGAATCTGAGGCAGCTGCTTTGTTCCATTGTTTCCATTACTGCTGAGCCACAGTGACATGATAGTTTAGTTAATGGTGTGTCTGCAGTCACTGTAATATGCCATTACAGTTCAAGACCTCAGTGATGGCAAAAAAAAAGAAGAAGAAGAAAAAAATAGAAATAGCTACGGAACTTGAGGGCAGGCCAATCAATATTTGGTTTGTGCGATATAAAGGAGGGAGCAGGCGCTGTCATCTTACTTTTAAAAGAAAATGTGAAGAGAGAGGGTTTGAAAACCACCCCGTCAGACGCAGTGGTGTCGTAGGGAAGGGTGTGAAAGCATATCGAGCACGTCTTGTGTTTGAGAGAGGTCTCTGGCCTGTGATCCCTACCGGATAGCCTTCTGTTTTCTTCTGGCACCACTTCAGTAGAGCGTTCCTCTTAGATCCTCCATACTCCCGCGCCAGTGCAGCCAAGGGGTCCTTTCTTTCCACACTGTCACCAGGGAAGCATGAGCCACAGTCAGATAAAGAGAGACAGAGGACATTTGCAGTTTCTCATCCCGTGCAATGAATCACCCTGCTGCAAAACTTCTACCAGCTCCACACACAAACTCTAGTGCACATCGATATGAAGCAAGTTTTATAAATACCGGGATAGTTATTTCAAAGCTAGTCGAAGACTGTGCTGATTAAGGCATCTTGACAGAAGAGAAAGACTTTGCAATTCCTCTGGTGCGCTGCTGCAAAATGTCCTGACTCGTTCCAGAGATCTCTCCAGATTACTTTCTTTGGCTTTGAAAATATACATATAATTGTATTTAAAAGGTTTTTTCGAAAAGTCCTGTATACCAGGAAATATGCAGTGGTATGGGGGGAATTGTGGCTGAATGATGCACATAAAAAACTGTTTATATCAATTTTATAGCTTTGAACTTTACATTGCATCTCCTCATGCCTCAGCAGCTGCAGACATACGCTTAGGGGCTGAGGTCTGACACAGTAGAATGGCCTGCAGAGTGTGTACCAATATTGCTCTTCTAATTTCATACTTATTCCTTTGCTGAAAGCACCACATTGAATTCCAAACTTTTCATTACTGGGGAGGCCCATCTTGTGTATTATCTTATCCTCCGTTATCATTGCAAGACTGAAGATACTTTGTAGTTGAGTTTATTTGTTTTGGACGTCAGCGTTGGCTCATGATTACTCTGGAGTGAAGCCAACTCTATACAGTGTCCATTCCAGCTATAAATGCGGGACTTTTATTTGTTGGCATCCTTTCACTTTCATGGTGTCAAAATGTTACAAATAATAATAAACCACTACACTGCTGTAAAATGGAAAGAAATGACAAATTAGAGATATTTATATATATATATATATATATATATATATATTTAGATGTCCATCTGCAGTATTATTCATAGAGTACGCTCCCTGGGGTGAGAGCTGAAGCTGAGTCCATGGGAAGACCATGAGACACGCTCGTTGCTCTGAGCACCCTAGACGTCCAACACGTCACTGCTGCTCTGCTGTTCAGTTCATTATTTCTCAGTTTGAGGCGTTTTTGTCCCAGAAGCCGTGAGATCCCATCCAGTGATTATATTCCTAAGGGGAAGAGCATTAGCGCCATACCATAAAACCTAAAATTACCAAACATGGAAAGAGAATGCTGCTGATCTCTTTGAGCCCATTGCTAAGAAAATCTGCAATGTGCCCGCACACATTTCCATCAGTTGCACCATTGTTTATGGCTCTAACAATACTGTAAATACAGATGGTGAAGGGCAGGAGGATGGATAATATGATGACATCAGAGGAAGATGAAGTACAGCTGGACAGACGGGTTTTTGAGTTTCTGCAGCGAGTAATTGTCGGTGTCAGCTCTCTGTTGGGTAAAAGTGAGGGCGTTGCTCTTTGTGCCGTCCAAGTACAGGGACTGGTTTGTTTAACCAACTTTACTGTTGCACTGTGACAACAGATAAAAAAAAACAGCCTCAAATGTAACCTGCTGCTGCTGCAGTCGAGTGCTACAGTTAGAATATTGTTAGTACACACAGATAGAGTGGCCTATATTTCAACATGACAGGGAGTAGTGCCAAAAGTCAGAGGAGAGAAACACGTCAGTTTAACATCTGTCCTCCTTCCCTTTCTGATAAGCGGACACTATTTGCTTTATGAAAGCAGCTAGTCTCAGATCAATAGTGTTGGCAATGCAACTTATGCAGCTCCAAGAGACTCAGATATTTGTTTAATACAATTTAAAGCATTGTTCTGATACTTTAAACTCTGGGGATGTATGTAAACAACAAAGGGAAAATATGTTCACTCCTCAAAATTAAAATCATTTTGCTTTCCAGTATCTGATCATTTAACTGCTCTGAATTCACCTGCACAGTTCAGTGGGCTTATCTTCAAAGGCGTTTGATAATGTTAACCATCAGATTTTAATGGAAAAGTTGCATAAATATGGTTTTCACGATACTACATACAAATGGTTAAAAAATTATGTCTCAAATAGAAAGCAATTTGTTTGTGTTAATGGTTGTTATTCCAATAAGGCCAGATTACTTTATGGAGTTCTGCAGGGTTCCATCCTTGGACCATTATTATTTCTTATTTATATTAATGATTTGTCTAATGTTTCAAATTTCCTTTTTCCAATAATGTTTGCAGATGACACAACCCTAGTGCTCTCTCATTCAAATTTCAGCTCACTGATTAAGGATGCCAATGCTGGCTTAACTGCCTATGCTACAGTATGTGGTTCAGATTAAATAAACTATCCTTGAATATAAAGAAATCTAATTTCCTAATTTTTACACAAGGATTCATACAAAATTACTATTGAGTCTGTTAATATGCCTCAGGTGTCAACTACAAGATTCCTGGGTATTATTATTGAGAGTTTGAGTTGGAGAGAACAAATTGACTGGGTTACCAAAAAAGAAAAATCAATGAATCCATTGGCATTATAAGGCATGTTAGTTATCTTGTCACAACGAGTTGTCTCCTTACACTTTATTATAGTTTAATTTATCCTTATCTCTCATATTGTAATATAGTTTGGGCAAATACTTTTCCTACAACTCTTCACAAAATTCTGGTCCTACAGAAATGTTTTGTTAGGATTGCAACTCGATCAGAGTCACACGCTTCATCTACTCCTTTATTTCAGAAACTCCAGATTCGTACTATTTATGATATCAATATTTTTCAGTTATGCGTTTTTATTTATAAGTGAAATTCAAGTGAAGGGAATATTCCTGGACAGTTCAAGACTTACTTTAAATCATATTCAAAGGTTCATTCTTATTCAACTCGACAATCCTCAGATCTTCATCCTCCTAAATTTCTCACTTGCAGAGGTCAATTTCCGATGAGATTTAGGGGCACTAAATTGTGGAATGATTTTTCCCACCTGGGAAAGGGCTCTTCCTCTTTGAAATGTTATAAAAGACGTTTGAAGGACCACTTGACTGCTGTTTTGTAACTGTTTTCCCAATGTATTGTTGTACATGTATCCATGTTTTTTTTTTTTTTGTGTTTCACTTATAGGGACATGATCATTTCTACCATTAGTCATATTTGCTCAGGAGTCAATACAAGTTGTAAAAACAATATCCCATGCACACTCACACACACTTATTTTTTGTCTTTATTGTTTATCATTATCTATATATTGCATTATTAGTTTGCCATCACTTTTGTGTAGTTATACTTTTTGTATGTTAATCTTGTGTTCTTTATCTTTTAATAACTTCGGTGGAGGCTTCAAATAAGCCCATTGGGTTTTTTGCTTCTTCCTGCACTGTATAGTATTTATCTTTGATATTTTCTTGTATACCTTTAAAACTGTGCAAAACAATAAACTAAACTAAACTATCTCACAGAGAAATATAAGACAGCTGAGTTTAGGGCAGCTCACCTAAGTTTGCTGTTGCTTCGATTGTAGCTGAATGATCCAGTACGGCTGCTGAGGGAAACCGGGGTTTTGATTACAGACTCAAGAGAGGGGCTCTTCCTCATGAGACTGTTAGGCTTCAAGTCCTCCCCGAAGTTCGACAAAGCATCTGTGGAATCGGAGGATGCAAGAGACGGAAATAGACAAGAGAGAAGGAGACAAAAGAGTCAGAAGACAGAGCGTATCCTGGATATGTTTGCTTCCACTCAGGAAACAGTTTCTTTCAAACAAGTCCCAAATGGGTGGTTTGAGAGCATTTTAAGAGTTGGGGATCACTTTTACAATATTTGTTTATTAAGAGGAACAAAAGCTAAACAAAACAAATAAAAAAAACCCCAGAATCAATAGAAACCTGTGGTTTTCATACGATGCCTGCAACTGGTTCAACTTTGATGACAATCATAATTTATAGTAGTAGCTGCTTGACCTTCAAACCATCATTTATTCATTTATGACAGGCAATAAAATACAGATATAATTTACATGTGAACCGAGCAGGAGACATGATAGTTCATGGTTCTATACTGGTACTTTACTGGATAGGAATCTCTTGCCCGGCTGGCGCCTGTCTGCGTGACGTTTGTGTTCCTGTACCTACCTGTGTTTTCTCCAGGTGTCCAGTTTCTTCCCTCAGAGCATCGCAGGGTTAAATTGCTCATTACACCATGGTAATAGGTTTAGTGTGATTGCCTCTCTACCTCTGTGTCCGTGACAGACTGACGATACGTGCAGGCTGTAACTGTGTCTTGCTGAACGCAGCTGAGTAACTATGACCCTCAGCAGGATGAAGCAGATATAGCTAAAGGATAAACGACGAGTTCGGGTCAAGTCATGTTTGTATGTAAAACCCATTTAAGACAACTAACAATGACCAACATGTTCTTTGTCAAAATAGTGAATAATAGATGCCAGTAATAGTAAATTTGCAGAAAACTGAAAACTTTAAAACTATGTAAAGGAAACGGAGATATCAAATGTTCCAAAAGTATTAATAATATGATATCATAATTTTTATAGTTAAAATAAATCTTTCTGGGCTAAAATAAAGAAAATTCTTGGCAAATAAACACTGAGTCCTTCATTCTTTTTTTTTGTAAACTATCACGTTTGAAAGGCATGTAGCCTTTAATTTAAAAGAATGAAGCATTGATGTAACAGATCCATCTGATCTGTAAAGGAGCCTGACAGATAAACAATCAAACCTGGAGTTGCTGTGGCTCAGAGAGAAGAGCAGTTATCTGCCAACCTCAAAGTGCTCCATGAATAGGCGAATTGTAGTGAAAAGCGTTAGAGGTAAAGGAAGGAAAAAAAAAAAAAGGAAATGTGTACATATATATGTGTACATATATATATATATATATATATATATATATATATATATATATATATATATATATATATATATATATGTAAATGACCAAAACAAAATACACTAAACTACATAAACTAAACTAAAAGGTTGACATGAGTAGAAATGCTATACAGATACAGTCCATCTAAACTAAATCTTAAAACTTGCAGGAGGCAGGTCAAGGGATGGAGTTCAGTGGGAGACAACACACTAATGTTTCCATGTTTGTGGGAGGCAAAATATGGAAGCATTAAAGATTATGTGTCTCACTGCTCCAAAGTAATCAATGAATATATATGAAGCCTTGGTTAAATATCAGTTTATCTCTTTCTGTAATTTATTATTATAATACATATGGTTTGAGGCTGAAGGTCACCCACATTCATGTCAAAGGCACAATTTTGTCCAAGGATAGTCACTAAGATTTTATCCTTATTAAAAATCCAGTAGTTTAAAGTCACATAAGCTTTTTTTTTTTTTTACTTCTGTAAACAATCATTATTCCCTGTTGCCATTGGCATTTTTAACAAATCATTGTGATGTGTGGTTTTAAGCTGTTGTTGTGTTTTTCTCTGTTGGCTGTACAGAAAATGACCCTTCTGAGGCAATACAGATTCCTAAAACAGGAAACCTCAGACCCTGTAAGAAACAGCTAATTATAAACTATTACTGTTGACATACAACCAGAGAGCATTACCATGGGGATGAGAGAACTCTCCACGACTGATTCTCTTTTCCAGTGTCTTTGACAAAGGCTTTATGTACGATTGCCTCTAAAAGAAAACAAAACAGAAGTGGCATCTCATCACAGTCTGAAACAACTTCACTTACACAAATTCAGCCACTCATTCTTCAGGGGAAACTTGGTACCTGGATAGGAGAGACTGCAGCAGCTGGTGCAGTGCGTACAGGGATCCCACTCAGTGGGCTTCTGGGTGAGGAGTGCATTTGAACTGTGTGGCCCGGTCCATCTGCAAGATCCAGCATCAAGTTCATGGGTACCAATTAATTAAAATGAGGCTTTTACATGATTAAAACATTACCACATGCATTCTGTGGCTCCAGTGTAAAGACAGCATTAATTGCATCTGTGAAGATGCTGTTTTTATACACAAAACAAAGAAAGCCATTTATCTAAACCAAAAAAGGATAACATATAAAACAGGATAGACTGACAGTGGTACCCAGCGTAGAGGATGAAGTTATAAACTTCCGAAACAGAATACCTGATAGTATACATTTTCAACAAAGGCCACTTCCTTAATTCATTAATCACCTTCACTTCTGACTAAATCTTTAGACCATTTAAAAAAAAAAAAAAGTCTGGTTGATATTCAAAACTTGAATGATAGTTTTTAAAATATATATTTAGCTCAGGAAACGCTCTAGTTTTCTAGTGTTGATGCTGTCAGCACTTCTGTAAACAGCAAATCTGATGAAAAACAGCAACTGCTCATTGATGAAGTCGCAAAAGGTCTCTAAAACTTAATATTGTGCTGTGACCAAAATAGACAGAGCGTGCAGCATGTGTTTTTGTTTATGCCAAATTTGCTGAGTATAAGTGATGAGAACAACTGTCTCTATAGCTGCAGAACATAAAGCACAAAACGACACATCAGTGGCAGATCTATCCAACTTCCTCAATCTTTTTTACTGAAAGACATCAGAAAACTTGAAAACTGTCTTGGGTCAGCTCAGACCAGACAGTCTTGCACAACAGCAAATGCAGAAAGGTTATTCCTGCCAGAGTTCCCACCACCTTATCAGCTGCTCTGCAGTTAGACTGATGTGAGGGAGATGCCCGTCAGTGTGTGTTCAGGTGCTCGGTGCTCACTTTGTCCAACAGTGTCAAAGGACTTAATGAGGGATTTCACAGTAGCTCCAGGCTCTGAGTTGGCTTCTCCGCTGGGGTCGGTGGGTGTGGTGGGGATCATGGAAATGCCACACCAGTGACTGTTGTTATCGGAGTCGGACACTCGCGCCTCATCACCCAGGGACCTGGCAGACACAATGAACAGGGTTGCTGTATAGACACACACAAAACATGGAACTGATGGGAAGGTCTGTCAAGATAACGTGACCCAGTGATCAGACTGTCAAAGGCCTTCCTTTAGTACTTATCTTGTGGGATGAGCTGCTGATCAATTAGAACGTATTTTAAAACTTGGACTTTGCTCAGTTTATGGACAGCATCAGGTGATATAAGTTTGAAGTAGAGAAATCCCAATAGCTGATAACCAGCTGGAGCTGGACCTAAATTTAGAAACAAAATCTTAGCAATCAGATCATGACGACACTTTTAACTCACTGTCCACTGTGAATATTGGATTCGAAGCTACAGAGTGAGTGCCTCGTAATCAGTAATGAAGAAGACGCCGTGATAAAGAATTCCTCGATTCACCTCTGGAGAAAAGAATACATAGACTGAGAGAGAACTGGTGAAGTTTCATTTATTCATTAATCCAATGAACAGCACTCAAAGACTTGTGTAATCATTCACAGGCATAAAACTCATCAAGTCTTTCTTGACACAATAAATTAACAGATTTTTTGTTTTTTCCACCAAATAAAATGACTTCTCACGGTGCTTTGTCATCTTTTTCTATATAATACTTTTTAATGCATCCAAATGTTAAAAGTTTGAGCATCTGCACCTTATTTTCTGGGTGAGTAATATGGCTTTAAATCTGATTATAAGTAGAACCTCATATTATACAACCATACATCTCTGTCCTACTACACTATGCAGTATTCTGTATGGATCAAGTTAAAACATGAAAGTAATCCACTGTGTGATACATGATGACACAGAATTTGAGTGTGATACAAAAATTGATACTGAATAAATAAATTAACCTGTTAACAGTATGATACACGCACATGGAACAATTATCAGGACTTTGAATTACCCCCTCGGGTTAAGATAGAACGTTTGTTTGGTTATTCAGCTAAATGGTAGAATTATATTTACGCAAGAAAAAAAAATCCCTCAATTTGACAGTCGTTCTTTCAGAAAAAATATATATTTCAATATAACAGTGATATAGTCTTTTTAAACTATGACTTAAAATGGACAATAGAAATGTTTGTTTGTTTTTTAGGAGAGTCCTGAGGTATGTTCTCATTTTTTTTCTAACCTTTAATATTGGCAGTATAATACATAAAATACCTGAAAATCATAAACACCTAGAACATAAAAAACAGACAAAAAGAAACAGAGTCCATATGTATGCTTGTTAAACATTGTACAGTTAATTGTGTGTTTCATGGCGCCATCTGCTGGCTAAAAATTCAACTGCAACTACAATTGCAGCCCGAGGACCAAAGTTCTTAAAATAAAGCAGAGTCTGTGTGTAAATATCAAGTTTTAAGATAAACAAACAGAGGTCAAAGTGGCAGTAATTTCCTTCATACAGAAACATTAAAGAACAAACCAGACTTCCGATTCTACTGTGTGGATTTTGGATTTTCTAATTGTACAAGTTCATCATTATTAGAGCAGAGTATCAGGAACCCTCGGCTTTGCTACTGGTAAAAAAATCACCAGTAATTTTTCATATTTCCTGCCGTTTTATCTCATGGTATTCCTGGGAAAATGTCCTGTTTTTTCTATTTGGTGAAAGGCACGAAGCACATTATAAAAAGAGGTTTCAAACATGTAGTATTCAAACAATACAAGATAATTACAGAATAAACACAGAGTACATTCACTGAAAAATAAAAATACAGTATTCTTATTCAAAATACTCCAAAATGTTAAGACATGTCGAAAAATTAAAACCATGTCTTGAGACTTTCTTTGTATGATGCAGACACACTGCACAGTGATTCACAATGAAACTGGTTTTCCACATTGCATTTTGAGTTACATACTAAGTGCAACAATAACACTGTCTTGTCATGATGCTGAGGTGAGGGTATTTCTCTAGTGCCCTTCGACTGCCGTCTTGGAATCAAAGGTGGCTCCGGTGCTTATTCTGAAAAGAAAAAGTATAGAAAAGTTAAATTACAGGATACAACGACATGAAACAGATTTTAAATAAATGAGCTTGGATTTCTACTTAACAATGTTATTCTGGAAGCCAAACCTTTGGGCATCATTAAAACTCTGCTCCATGCATACCTCATAGGATTAATACAGTCACTCATACTGTTATGTCAAATCACCCTGTGATGAAGACCCTGAGGAAATGTATCTGTATATGAGACAAAGCATGAGTTCAATCCAGTCATGCTCGTGCAGCCCTTCCTCCTTTTTAATTAAAAAGCAGGAGGATTATTCATCCAATGAACAGCAGGTGGCACCAGATACATATATTTGGACTACAGATTTTAAGAGCCAGAAAAAGCAAATCAAAAAGGTATAATATAGTCCTAAAGGTGCAATCAGCCAGGATATGAAACACAGACAGAGTCAGACAGGCTGAAGCAACATAAAGCCAAACACAGACAGGAAGGTGGGTGAGCAGCAGCAGCACACAGGGTAGGGAGAGCAGGCTGGCTGGAGACTCACCTGGACTTTACATAGGGAGGGCTTGTCAGAGGGACATCTTTGACAGAGTCATCACAGGGAGCTGATGGAGGTAGGGAGCGGACGCAGCATAACAGCTAATCTTGGGGAAAGTTTGGCGATTTAGACATGGTCTAAGACCACTACTGTAACTAAATATTGCGGGTCATCTGAACAAAAGAAACTTGGTTTTAAACCAAATATTCATGCTTTTTAGATTCTCAAACTGCTCACACACAATGTTTGTGCGTTGACAGAAGTCTAAATTATTTAGAAATCTGCTTGGTTAAAGGATATATCATGGTTAGCCCCAAAAGATAAAGTTTTTTATGTAGCAAATCTTATCAACCTTTGCCACAAAAGTATTTGACCTGGCATGATAATGAAATTAGACAAAACCATCAAAACACTATGGCATTTGCATATTTAACACACTTATATACTTACACACAAATCAATGAAATGCTCAATAAACATGCCAATCATAATATTGCATGGCAAACGGTCCAACACTGTAGTACATAAAACCTTCAACAGCATGACATATTGGTGTGGAATACTTTTTCTAACATATTTGGATTGAAGCAGAATCTGTAATTAAAGCAGATCTGCCAGGAAGTCTGCTTTCATCTCTGCTAATGTGTCAAATCCACTTGATTGACATTTGATTATTACTGTAGGCTGATGGTACCTGCCGAAGAAGGAAAAGGAGGGGGCAGCAGCTTAAAGGAGTAGAATACATAGAGGAAAATATTGCAGGAAACTGCTTTCATTGACCAACAGAGTCTGCCAAATCCCAGGACCCTGAACTCTCAAACTCAGAGGATTTAATTGTTGGAGATACCAAAATATCAGCTGAATAATATTTACACAAAGTGCCATCATCCAATGCCAGATAGGAAATTTGGCCATCTATTAAGCAAGGCTTAACACAGGCTTTATTGTTGGGGCCATATTATGGCTTTAAAACAGCACTTGGAGGAGATATGGCAAGACTCTGGCAGGTACCTCATATCCTCAGCTGTTCAGAGCGAAAGGAACTGCAGCCTGATGCTTAACAAAGGGAGGTGGAGGAGGTGGGTGGGTGTAACATACTAAAAATGTGGATCATGGTGGCAACAATACCTGACTCCCTGTAAGGCCTCAAGGTCTGCAGATAGCTTTGCACTGCGGCCCTGCTCCTCCTGTAGCTGCCTCCTGAGTGTACGCAGCTCCTGCTGAGCTTCCACTTTGATATCGTTGGCAACCACCACTGCTGTCTGGAGGTCTGCCTGAAACCGACGCCATTCCTCCTTGTCATCCTAAATACATAAACACATGGATTGAGAGAGGTGGATACATACATAGAGTCATACAGGTTCATTCAATGTGAAAGAAAAAAAAGGAATAATAAAAACACCCATGGTTTAGTTGGGTGTATCCAGTAATCAGTCCTAAAATGAAGCGTGGAAAGTAGATGAAGTAAATCCTATCAAATTATATATGATTTTTCCATAGCTTCACTGGAGACATTAGGTAAACATTTACTTTAAACAAACACATAGCAAAAGAATCATTGCTCTATCACAGTTCAACCCTCATAAAATGTACATATTATACCATGTTACCATACCAGGCTAATGCTTCTTTCCAACACAATGTCACATGTAGATCACTGATCCATCCATTCAAGAAACAGAGGCTTTCACCAAACATATCAATTCAGTGAATAACATTTTGACTACGGAGGATGTAAAAATCAAGAAAAATCCTTTTTTGGACTGTGCTATGCACACGGAGGTGGATGGAGGTCTCAACACTTCTGCGCTGGAAACCCACACACACGGACCAATATTTTTTTTCACGCCACCCACAGGAACATAAACCGTCTGTAACTCGGAAATCAACACCACGAGGCTGAGACTATTCCCACTAAGACAGAGAAAAAAGAAAAGGAAGAAAAACTCATCAAGAAAGCACTTCAGACCTGTGCTTACCCAACCTGGGCCTTTGTCAAAATAGCTAAGAAATCTGGGAGAGACCCAACAGCATTGAACAGAGGACAAGAAAAACAGGCACACAAATACTGTCATGCCATATGTGGCAGGAGCATCTAACTAAACTGGATCTTCTCCAAAAACAATAGTCTGGTGAACTTCAAACCTAACAACACTGAAAAACTAGTTCAACGACAAAACAGCCAAGCAAATATTGAGTATTGTATATCCAGTCCTAATCACAAAAGGCATGATTGACCCCTAACCCCTGACATGCTCTACGGGCAGTCAATGCATTCTGGAAAAAATAAATCCTTTAAAGCTGAAGTAGAATAATATCTAGGTCCACTTTACGTCGTAGGTGAAGTGATTTGACTTATCCTTATCCTTTTTTTTTAGAAAAAAAGATTTAAAAGCTATTTTTAGTCTCTTTTTAATACGTCGGCTTCCACTGAAATATATAAATGATTGGAAAGAGAAAAATGCTCCAAGATCTTTGCACTCATTCTGAAAATCAAGGTCCAGATCAAGTCCAGATAATTCAGAAACACAGAATGTTGATAATGTCTGTTTAAAAGTCAAATGTCAAACAATACCACAGAGAATAATCCGTGACTGCTCACATACACAAAGCTGCTTATCGGACATGTTTTAAAATGCGACCTCAACAGTGCTCAGTGGAAACAGCAAAAGGTCATTTTGGAAAGATGACAAGGAAAACTGGGGCCTGTGGCATCAGTGCACTCTGTAACCCAAATGTCAGACTTACTAGGGCAAGAAACTTTAAAGAACTGTATATAAAAAGGACCTCTTACCTTCATCTGTCTATTTAAAACTTTTACTTGTCGATCTGCTTCAGTCTTTTGCTCCTCCAGCTTTTTGACAAGATCTGTAACAACAAATGTGTCCCATGAGAACTCCTAACCAAGAGTCAAACAAGATTCTCACAGTAGTCACCAGGAGATGCTCAGCTTTCTTTACAGTGGAGATAAATGCTAACTTTTACAACAGGATTCCTTAATAACAAAACAAACAAACAAAAAACAACAACAAATAACTAACAATTACTGTAATACAATAGTTATGTACCCTGATCCAAATCAGTTGGTAAAAATACAGGGTCTCCAGCCATAAACATCTGTCCACTTCAGTGATGGCACCTTAGGGGCAGATGTACTATAATATGGATATATACAATAATGTAATGTACTACTGCATTGACTAAAATTACCCCTGGACCTGCAGTAATTCTTAAATTACACCCCGACATCTGTATTTAGTTCCTCAAAATAACACTGGATAAGTGAAGTCTGTGTTTTGCCGTAATTCACGGACATTGACACTGGAAGTGACGTTGAGGCCTTGCATTTTATTTAACAAATACTTTTTATTTAACAATCTCAATGAATATTGAGTTAAAAGCATCTGATCAGGCACTCAAGAGTTAGATTTCAGTGAATCCGGAGCTTTTGTTGAAGCCCTAAAGGTTTTGTCAGTGAGGCTTAGCCACACATGTCGCTATCTCATTGTCGTTCTTCTGCTGATCAGGATTTCTTGTTTCAAACGTTTCTGTGTGAATCTTAAAAAAGAAAATATTGACGGTGGCCAAACTAATTGTAAACACAGGTCGCACACATGACGCTGGTGAGTTTCTGGTGCATAATGTGACGTTCTGAAGCTTAAATCTCCGTTTTCCTCCGTTTTCCTCTGTTTAGACGCAAACGTGAAAACAGAGTTTTTGAAAATCTCCACTTTGGCCGGAGTTTTCAGAAATGATCGTTTTTGGGGGCTTTGAGCTGCGTTTTCGTGTAAACGAACGGCCAAAACGCATGAAAACGCCTCCGTTTTTGCTCCGTGTAAACGGGGCCTTAATGTTGATTAATTTCTGTACATTTATCATCTAAATATGTCAGATCAATACACTATACTGGGTGGATATAGGCTGAAGTAATATAATATCATACTATGTACCACAATTGCCAAAATTACACCAGGATAGACGCAGAAAAGGTGATGAGAGGAATGTTTTAAAAAAGATTGCGGCAATCGGATGGGATTACACTTATCTCACGACCTCAGTGTCTGGTGGAATACGGTGGAAATAGCGTGAAATTGCAGTGGAATTTCTACTTTATAAATCACAGACATGGCGCATTCAGATGGGATCAAAATCACAGACGTCCTGTGTGATTATTACAAACCACCGCAGGTCCCCAGATAGTTTTAATCCTGTGCAAATGGAACATAAAACTGTGCAGAGGTATGTTTTTTTTTCTAATTTTTCTAATATTTTGTCACCCATTCCTAAAGACAGGCAAAGTATTTTAAATAACTTAAGATTCATTTCTTCTAACTTTCATTAAAGAGCACCAGTAAAGACTTCAGACAGCAGTAAAGAACTGAACAAGTACTGATTTCCCAGTGATGTACATACTCTCCATGTCCAGGACAGCTTGGTTGGTGTGGCAATTGACAGCCCTCTGCTGCTCGACCTGGTCCTCCAGCTCAAAGATAGTCTCCTTCAGCTCCTTCACCTGGTTCTCCGCCTGTAAACTAGCTTCCTCCAGGGAAGTCACTCGGCTACTCAGTTCCTGTTCCCTCTTTTCGGCCACCTCCTGGACCTGCTGGTATTTGACTTCCATCTGTGTATAAAAACCCGTATATGAATGAGAAGATTTTAGTAGAGAAATCGGTAAAAACATAGAAGCAGGGTTTTCCATGTGATAGTAACAGGCTGTTGAAACACTTAAAAACTTTAGTGGTTTGTGGCATTTACTGTATAATTTGTACTTTTTCTCTACTTCACATTACACGTCTTAATTGCTCAAAGTATCGGAGCTAAGGTTAGTGTAGTATACTGATTGCTGTTATGAGAAATTACTGAAAGGCAGATATCTGAGTGGATAAACAAAGAAAATGATGTTGTTATTGTGGGTATTTTCGGACTTATGCCACATGTCTGCAATATATTAGGATGTTTATGAGTGAAGTTAAGGAGTGGCCTCCTTCTCATATCCATGTGGCATGAAAGTATGTGGATGAAAAGCATGACTCAGTGGTTCACACACTTGTCCAACGCCCGTCTAGTGCCACTTCGGTCACTGCCCAGATGAGATTACTTCACTAAGCTGATGGAGACACACCTCACTAACAACATGCCTCAGTCTCGGGTGTTTGTGATGTTGTACGGTAAAACCAAAGTGACACCGGAGGTCTTATAAGGAGGAACATATGAGAACAGTTTATGAGTTCATGTGGCGTATGATCACATCCACATTAAAGAATCACATCGCACCACTTTAGGCATGAGCCCAGGTTTCACTATTGTGAAGTATGTGGAAGAAATAATCAGTCAAAATATCGCTTCAAAACATAACTTACCTTGGCCACTTTAGCTTGCACTTGCTCAGTCTCAGCTTGGGCCTGAAGGAGCTCCTGTCTCAGCTCCGTCAGCTTCACCTCCAGCTTGTCCCTCTCGGCGTGGGCTGCTTTCAGCAAATTCTGCAACTCAGTGCTGTCGCTGGCACTTTGCATGGCCTTCAGCTCACCCACCTTTTGCTTCTCAATGTCCACCTGTGCCTTCAGCCTACTGTTTTCCAGCCTGACAGAATCTGCTATTGTCCTTTGCTCTTCTGCATCTTGTGATGCTTGACCTCTATTCTCCTGTTCTCTGTCCAGCTGGGCCTGCAACCTGTCCACCTCGTCTCTGAGGCAGCAGACCTGACCTTGGGCCCCCTGGTGTTCCTCCTCTAGCGCGCGTAGGCTCCCTGTCAGCTGTTGCTGGATGTCCACCAGTTTCTCACGTTCAAATCGAGAGCTGTCCACCAGCTCCGCATACCTCTGCTCAACCTCAGCGAGTCGAGGCCCTTGGCTACCCAGTTCTTCCTCCCTCTGGGCCTGAACCTGAGCTTGCTCCTGAAGTCTGAGAGCAAAAGTTTCATTCTTTTGGGCCAACACTTCCACTCGCTCTCTCTGCTGTTGAAGTGAACTCTGTAGGAGGCGTTTGTCCTCCGCCAGACGCTCGTTCTCAGCAGTCAGTTCTTGTACAACCTGCTGCTGGTCAGCCAGCTCCTGCAGCGTTGCCTGAAGTTCCTCTGCCGTGCTGTGATGGCTCTCCTCCATCTTGTGAATTTGTTCTGTTAGGATCTGCACTGACACACCTTGACCCTCAGTGTAGTTCACTGCCCCTGCTGCAACAGATTCCCCACTGAAACCACTGGTCCCCGATTCTGAGCATGATGGGATTTTCTCAAATTCTGAGGAGTCAGGGGATGATGACTCCTTGGAAACGTTAGAGCTGGAGGAAACTGATGTTTTAATCGGGCTGGCAGTAGAAGCGAGACTGTCTTGTTGGGTGGCTGAGTCTGAGGGCAGGCCATTCACTAAAGGTTTCAAAGGGCTGCTTGTGTTCGGACTAGAGAGTGAAGAAGCTTCCAGACAAAGCAGCTTTTCCTTTAGAGCCTGGTTCTCCTCCCTAAGACCTGCCAACTCTCTCTGAAACTTCCCATTTTTCTCCCTAAGCTCCGCAACTAGCATGAGGGCCTCTGCCACCTGTTCCTGTTCATGGTC
The DNA here is from genome assembly GCF_033807715.1 of Cololabis saira. NCBI lineage: Eukaryota > Metazoa > Chordata > Actinopteri > Beloniformes > Belonidae > Cololabis > Cololabis saira. Next base: position 20,784,860 of record NC_084600.1, on the reverse strand, counting down.
AGTTACAGGGTCTTGGTGTGAGACAGAGTTTGACGACGGTAAGGAGGCAGCAGCGGAGGCTTTACCCTTATAGCGCTGCAACTCCATCTTGAGATTGTTGATCTCCAAGTCTTTAGCTTTCCCGTCAGCCAGCAGCTCTTTCACTTGACTCTCCAGAAGCCCCTTTTCCTGGCCGTCCGCATCTGCCCGGGACTTGGCTGAACTACGCGTCTGCTTCACCAGGGTGGAGAGGCTGGAGGTGCTGGCACTGGAAACAATTCTCTTAGTAGAAGAGGTCCTCAGTTGATCCCTGGCAGAGAAGCGGTCTCTTGTGATGGCAGATGGGATTTCTCTAGGAGCAGGGATTCCAGACTTCTTCGTTGTTTGTGCACCTGCAGCAAAAAAAGGACACAAGGAGAGGTTTTGTTTTCTGTTTTCACTGCAGAGACGCTGTAACAGACGACCTCCTAAATGTTTCTCTTTTTTTATCGCCGTCTTAAACATCAGTTTAACAATTTATGAAAGTATCTCTTTTAAGTCAAAGTCTTAAATTGCTGAGATTAAGTACAAATGACAAACACAATATTAAACAGAGCATGACCATATTCCCCAAAGAGCACTTTCTCATATGCAAATGGTTTATTTTATTCAACTAATGCTTTCACTTAAAGCATTTGCTTTCTGTTTGAAGTGATTGCTTGTTCCAAAACTCTGAGATAACAGAGCTCTGCCCCTTTTTTTGGACCTTCGTGAGTAAAATATGTAATTTATTGATGGTTCAGAGGAGAGAGAGCAGGTGGAGTGGCTTAAAGATGTTCCTATGAACAAAGTTGAAAAGACAATGGCTGAAAGGTATTTTGTATTTGAATTAGTATTTTGTCCGCTACATGCCATAGACATTTCATCAAGAACTCAGTAACCTGTTAACATTTGGAGAAAATTGCACAATATGTCTGTTTTAAGATTCCCTTTGAGTGCAAACATGTTACCAGAGGCAACACAAGTCAGACTTCAGGTTCTTAATTAGCAGCTTGTATTTTAAAGATAAACATGCCCTCAGAATCAGCATTGAACAAACATTTGACTCAAAATGAAGGTTAATAGAATAAGTATACAGCCACATGGGGGCCATGCATTCGTTGACATGATGCAATCACACAAATTGAATAGAGTGTTTCACATTTAAACTTGTGTTATTCAGCAATGTATGCCATTCGCATATTGTTATCTGTTTAGACAACAGCACATCTGCCTGGCACTGTACATTGTTGTCTGCAGCCATTCATGTATGCAGCAGAGCTTAACTTTGGCATTTCAAAAGGCATCAATGTGGGCTGCTGGCATGAGGCTTTTCCAGACCCTTCTCAAAAATGATGAGTATTTACTGATGCCCGGCATTAGCTGGATGCTGCCTGAAAACGCTGTATTGTTTGTTTTCAGATCATCAGCAAACAGAAACACAGACACAAGAGAGTTGCTTGTTTCAAAGGATGACAAAGGTCCCTGTGCACGTGGAGCATTCAGGGACAAAGCAGCTTAAGCAGTGCACGGACAAAGACAACGCTGTGTCTCTCACATGCATACATCATTATCAAAGCCACAGAGCAATGGCCAGACAGACAGCCTGTGTCAGGAGATAGACAGCCCATCCTGATCAACACGTGCACACTTAGAGCAAAAAACACACACGACCCACAAACAAATGCCCCAGTTTGGAATGGAAATCCTGTTTCCCTGTGGAGTACTCTGCCATTGATAGGCACTTTGCACAGACTATCCCCTTATTGAGTAAGCCAGCAGCTGTGGCAGGAGCTGCCAATGCAATTTCTGGGGTACAAAGCTGTTTAACATTCCTACGGCGATAGGCAGAGGTTGAAGAAGTGACAGACCTTGGGGGGAGAGACGTCAACCATGTACATCAAAAATCAAACAGATTTAAGACCAGAACTATTCTTTTAAAGAAAATATTTTTTTCCCCCTGGTACAGTAAATACTGAACATTCACAACTGAAAGATAATCAGGGTCAGTAAAAAATAAGAACAGTAATAGTGATACTCTCTACTTCATCCAATTACAGTGAATACACTACTGCATTTTACAAATATCTATAGCCACATATATACAGAGTAAACATACACAGTCACGTTTGTCTGTGATTAACAGGGGCAGGAATATGGATGACAGAATGAGGACAGTATGTTCTAAATTATGTACAGACTTCTGGAAGATGTGAAAGCTAAATATGCACCTATAATAAGTGAGTACTGTGCACTACAGAAAGCAAAAGAAATGTAAAAGACACTTAATGGCTCATGCCAATTTTAAGGGTACTGCTGAGTGGATATCAATAAAGACGGGGGTAAACAGGTTCTCATTTAATAGAGTGTGATGTGATTAAGCTTGTGCCAGTTCTACTGAGAGTGAGTGACACCATGAGGGGGACTGCATTCATTTGATATCCCTCTCCTCTGGTTTTGTACTGATTTTAATGAATGAAGCATTCTGACCAAATCATATTTCAATCAGTGACCACTCTAAACATGATTTCAAAGAACTCCTTCAAGTGCTCAAACAAACATCTAAATGCCAGAAATCTGTACAGCTGGTAAGTATATAGCAGAACATTATGTATACAGACATAGACAAATTCGTTGATACCCTTCCATGTAAAAAAAAAGAAAAGAAAAATACATTTTTATTTCTATAGCACTTTTCCCAGATAAAAATCACAAAATGATTTACAATAAAATGCAGAGTAAACTAAAATGAAATGACTTAAAACACAAAGGCTAAGATGATTTGGAGGCTATTCAACTGAATGTAGTATGCAATAAAACAAATGAAAATGGCAAGAAAAATGACGATATCCTTAACTTAATATTTTGTTGGACAGCCTTAAGCAGCAATCACTGCCAACGAAGCAAACAGCTTGGAGAATGCACTATATTTTTCATGTGTTTCCAAACATGTTCAGCAGAATTACAATGCGAGCTCATAAACGCCATCTAAAAACAGTCATACGTTTTCTTGGATGCTTATAGCTGTGCGTTTGGGTCGTTATCCTGTTGGAAAACCCGTGACCTGAGGCCAAGGCTGAGCTTGCTGACACTGAGCAGTATGCTTTGCTACCATGTTATACCTTGTTAGCATTGAGACCTTATTGTGACGTGCAGTATTCGAGTTGTAAAAAGAAATCAGGGGGGATGGTGGATTTTATTATATGGGGACAGATAATTTGTGCTGAATACAAATAATATAATATATTACAAATAATAGCAGTGACCAAAACACCTGCAGAAATACTGCAGGAATGACATAGCAGCAGTTAAAAGCAGCCTTCTGTAAGCTTTACATATCCACTGGGCTTACATCAAATACATCAAAACACAACAATAAAAAACAGTTTTCTGAACTTATCAATATGACTCTGTCCTTCACAGGATAAGTAAAATGGATCACTGCAAAAACTCAAAATCTTAACAAGAATATTTGTCTTATTTCTAATTAAAATGTCTAATTTTAGTAAGAAAAATCTCATTACACTTAAAACAAGACTCATCACTGGAAAAAAACAACAATTTTCACTTGTTTCAAGTAGATTTTGACTTGAAATAAGTAGAAAAAACAAGATTTTTTTGCTTGTAATAAGAAGATAAATCTTGTCCCACTGGAAGATTTTCCTACCTATTTAAAGTGAAAATTTTTATTGAAACATGTGAAAATTGTCAAATACGGTAAATTATTTTTCTGGTGATGACTAAATGTTGAAATAGCAGTAAAACCACATTCATTGATGAAATGATATAAGGGATGGAAAGGGGGGATGGCATTTTTACAGGGGGGATGGTTTGGACCGTTTTTATTTCAGGGGGGATGCCATCCCCCCTCATCCTCCCTCAACTCGAGTACTGGTGACGTGAATAGATTCAAGGCAGACCCCCAAAATACAACCAAACATCCTCTTTGCTTTACAGATATGGTATTCCTTCCTATGAAAGCTTAATTTTTCCATCTGTGAAATTAAAACTCATGTGCACTGCCCAGAAGCTTCATTTCTGTCTCATCAGTCAAAAGCCTAATTCTCTCGTAAACGCTCTGGCTTGTTAACATGCATTTTAACAAATCCAAGCCTGGATTTTTTTATACTGCTAAAAATGAAGCTCTCCTGTTTCTACTTGTATGGAGCTCATTGTTGTTTAAAAGGTAAAGGACGGAGTGTTCAGAGAACATCTTGACCTTGGAGTTGAACATAAATGTCTGTATATTTCTATTGGATCTTTATCTTCCATCTGCTGTATGTTTCTGACTAAGCTGAGGTTGTATTTTCTCTTGCAGACATGTCCAGGGAGATTGGATACAGTCCCTTGTCTTCTAATATTTCTAGTTTTCTTCAGAAACCAAACTGCTTGGAGATGGTCTTAACATGCTCTTAGCATGTTACATGCTGGTAACATGCTCTTCTATGATTGCCTCTCTGAGCCTCTCAGATAACTCTCTCCTTTGTTTACTTATGTCCATGTTCAGAGTGGCAGTGTGTCCTGGTTGAGCAGGATATCCTAACTTTTATTGTGCAAATACAACTCATTTATTAACTTAATTTGATCTTTGTTCTATTTCAGGGGTCCCCGAGAGCCGGAGTCCTGCATGTTTAGATGTTTCCCTGCATCATCACACCTGATTCTAATGGTCCTCATTAGCTTATCATCAAGGTCTGGATAACTGTTGGTGATACAGCTATTTGTATCACGGTGTGCTGAAGCAGGGAAACATCTAAAACATGCAGGACTTTAGCTCTCAAGGATGAGGGATGGCCACCCCTATTCTAGTTATTTATGTTTCCGTATCATCTATCACTTATTTCAGTGAATGCTAAATATACGTTTGTAAAGGTTGTACTGAACTTTGGTCACCTCAGGTGAACTAACTTGAATGTGATGATGTGTACACAATATTACTTTTTTAAACCCTGGGTAGATTCACTTAAGATTAAGAAATTAAAAAATGAGAATATACTATTTAAGGTTAAAGAAATAGTTGAGAAAACTGCAGTACTGTAATGGTATTATATTCATAGTTTTATGGGTAAATTAATTCCCACACTGACGGCATGGAGTGAAATATCCTTTTTATTCAATCACTTTTCATTGGGACTAAAGCGTTGCTTAAATTAGTTATAAGGGTTCAAAAATAACTCGTCAGCTTGTTGTCAAGACAACAGCTTCTTCAAAAGTTTATTTAATTTTCACATCCTAAAATGTCCATATTTTTTGCCAGACATTCAATATGTTTTTATCATTATAATTATAAATGTTAAACATACAGAAATAAAAAAGACTTAACAATGTGGGTGGATTAAATGAGAAAAGCTTTTAAAAGTTGAAATTTCCATTTAGGAGACAACTGTTCTTTTTTTGGATGAATCTAGATATTATCATGCATAACAATGGTTTATCTACTGCCCATCCAAGTTATATTTATTTTAGTGAAAAAGAAAGTCACTCAAAGGTCACTCAATCTCACGAAATGTACATGACATAAAAGTTATCTGACAAGATTTGTGGGTGTGAAGATTTTATGAAGTTGAATAAATGTAATTCGGACTTTGAGGTTGTACTCAAGACACACACATTAGAAAATGAAATGCTGGTACAGTGAAACTAATCAGAGCTGAACAATCCAAGAACAAGTTATTTCCCCGTTAGTTTAGTCTTGATTTAGTGCTGTTTTCGATGTAGGCCAGCTCAGATCCAGGACCATTTATGGCTACCTCTAAGTAGCACTTAATCTGTGAAAATAGAGGAAAGGGAAGTTGAATGGCTCACAGAGGAGCATTCCTCCATTACAAAGGAATAAATCCACATTCAGTCCAAGCAGACCAGCTCTAAGTGATAGCAGGATACAAACGTTGTGAAACAGCATCTTTGAAGGAAAGGAACAGAGGGTTTACTGATGAAAGAGCATATTGTTAGTGTTTTCTCTCTGCTCAAACACTAAATAACATATTAAACACCCATTTGTTAATTATAAGTGTGGACGTTTTAATGTTGTTTTAAATCTATAATATTCAAACAGTAACATAAAAAGGACTTACTGTCACTAAAAAGACTGACCACGTGCAACGATTGTGCTGTTTGTATGAGGTAATTAGGCAAATGAAATACAAAACCCAACTTCCAGTAATTCAAAGGCAATTATTTATTTCAGGAGAAGTCCTCTCCTTGATCACAGTAATGCACTGTGCAGGCCTCTGTCTTACTAATGAAGATAAGCTTTCAAATCACAGTAGGAAGTGTGTGCCTGGACATAGTCCAGCACCAGCCGGATAACTGCAGCCAGTGTGCCAGTCAGCCAAAAGGTGACAGAGTGCATTGTGAGCAAAGTGCACATAGACTTCAATTTATGGAACTGGAGACTAATGGGTGAGGAGTCGTGATGAATTAAGGACTGCAGGTGGTCGAGTGTCATAGTTCTGGCACCTGGAATGACGCATTTGCAGCGTCAGGATAGCAAAGAGGCTTTGTAAGGAAACCTCTCTCTGCCACTCCTTCCTTTCCTTTCCAAAGTTCCTGGAAATATAATGTGCTGTTTTTCAGTAAGATGGGCATGAAAAGGACGGACAGAAAACATAGCCTGTGCTTCTGGCCTTCCTGTTGTCCAAGTGACAGGGCATGAAACAGGCATGCCTCGCTGGCATTCCTTTCCTCTTACAGTGAGGAAAGGAAGATAGACAGAACCAAAGCTCCATGACTACAACAGTAGAGGTTAGTCCAGATCAACTGTGTCAGAAGACCTCAAATGAGCCACTGAGAACCATTTAACAATTACTTTCTGAAGATTAACGTTCTTTTCTTCCTACACACAACTGAAGAAAAATAAATTCAAGAAACAAATGACAGAATTTGTAAAGATATAATTTGATGTGTATGAAAGATGTTGCAAAAGTTCACAAAGGTTTAAATGTCTACTCTTTACTCTTGGGGATGGCATTACATTTAAGGTGATAAGTGAGAAAATAGATATAACACCCATGGCCAATTGGATTCCACATGCAGAAGACTAAGTGTAGTATTAATCACAGTAATGTAGCAGTACTGTATTATTATACTTCGAAGATGTGCTGAAATGCTGTCTTAAACAGAGGCTTAAGGAGAGACTACGAGGAGGAATCTAAATGACTGAATTTGGGATGAGTGGATCATAGGGCCATGAAGGAAAACTTGAGCTAACTCTTGGTAATTCATTGGTATGAGTCTGGTGGTGATGTGACTTTGATATAAACAAACCAATATCCGTAAGTTTCAATTTGTTCCCAGATTATTCCCAAACAATAGTTTTAGATGCAATTTTACAGAAATAATACACACGATCCATGTCACAACAGTAGTCAATGATTTTCCCATCATTTCAACCTATATTTAACTGAAATTATTACAAAGGCAATTTATAGGAACAAATGCACAGAGGCAACAAAAAAAATATATTGAATGGTATTTTTTACAACTAATTATTATTTCAAAGGTGGAAATGTTGAGGAGTTCACCATCCTGTGAAAGACAATCATTTGGGAATGTCAATATTTGAAGTACAAAATAATATTAAATGGCAGGCATTCTGGAGAAATCTCTATAGACAAGGCTGAAGGCCAAAAATCAATATTCACAGATACTAAAGAGGAGGCACTAAATTGATAATGTATCACTTTTTTAAATTATTGTTTCTCACTCATATCAAATAATAACTGGAAAGATTTTTGCTAGCAAAACTGTCTCCTGAATTTTTAAATGCTTACAAACAGTTACAGTTATCGACTCCCTTTGGAATGCGTTGCTAGCATCTTATTCAAAATCATTTACTAGCCAGTAAATGTCCCACTTTTAGTCTGAGGTCATTATGACTCTTCTCAGCAGGGAGTATGTTAATCAAATGAGCCAAATCTGCCCAGGAAAACCTTCTCCCCGCCTTTAAAAAAAAAAAAAAAAGAGACATACAGTATTCACGACAGCTGTGGTTTGTACAGTATGCAACACAGCATGAAAGTGCATTAATGACAGCATTTTTAACAAAGCATTGTTCTGGTGATCCACTTCACCTTCATTGCTTACAGACCAAGGCCCTAAAGAAGTATTCTAGACATTTCAAATCCCAACCAACTGAGGGAAATTTTCTTCATGCTCCACCTACTGTATAAACCAGTTTAACAAAGGACTCACTGAAGGAATAATAATATGCTATTTACATAATTGCAGGTTTATAGGATCAGCATGTGTGATGGGTAACAAGTTGTAATAACTACTGGGAAACAGAACTTTAAGCTTCTGAGAATTTCCTTGCTGGCTTTATAACTTCAAAATGAATTTTACAAATCGTTGAATTCATTAGGCTTCCTTGATTTGCTTTCCGAGTGTGACCACAAGAAGGAATAGATTAAAAAACATAATCCATGGGAGGATTAAACAGAAAAAGTGGGATTTGCATGTAGAACAAAAAAAAAGAGAAGAAAACATCATGCCGTAATCTCAAAATACTTTGTTGTACTATGACAATCTGAGGCAATCTACTGTGCATCATTAATCAACATTGTGTGTGTGTGTGTGTGTGTGTGTGTGTGTGTGTGTGTGTGTGTGGGGGGGGGGGGGGGGGGGGGGGGGGGGGGGGGGGGCATATGATTAAATACCAGATGAGAATAGGCTGGAAATGAAAAGAGCTTCGACAAGCTGATCCAAAACAAAACTCAAAATCCACAACTTTAAAAAAAAAAAAAACCTTAAATAAATAAATAAGCTAATTCTTTAAACACAACACCTCAGAAAAACCACTCACATCAAAGCCGTAGATCAAACAGACAAAAGATGAAACTTAATACAATTATAGCTGCTCGAACAGCTCAAAGATTTGTTAAGATTTTAAATAACATGATGAACCTTCATCTGAAGGAGATACATCGTCATTTTCTTAAGTTTTACTGAATTATCTTTTACATGCTTTGGTCAAAAACACTACAGAGATACAGTCTCTCTTCTCAGCCCTGTTTTACAGTTCTGTTCATAGCAGCCCTTTTTTATTAACCGCCACAGTAATTATGATACAAGTCTCTACAAAGAGTCATTGTAGAGGTTAATTGCTGTGAGCAGTGTATATATGTATACGCAGGGGTGCACACAAGCCGGGACTCGAGGGCTAGTCTACTGCATGTTTTAGATGTTTCCCTGTCTTCAACACACCTGATTCTAATCACTGGTCATCATCAACATGTCATCAAGGTTTACACAACTCTGTTGGTGACACAGCCTTATCTATCAGGGTTGTGTTGAGGCAGGGAAACATCTAACACGTGCAGTAGACTGGCCCTCGAGTCCCGGCTTGTGTGCACCCCTGTGTATACGTATACATACATACATATCTTCCAGAGGGTGTGCCTTGTTTTAACATGCAAATTACGCTCAGGATTTCCGAAGGCATATTCAGTGAGAAAACAATACCTAACCTGACTGCTTACAGTATTAAACACAACATACTGAGAGAAAAATAATTTCCAGAAGCAGAACACACATGTCCCTTTTCTTCAGACAGCTGGTAGTAATCCCTATTAGCTAGGAAGTTCTTGTTGCAAGTACTTATGCGATCATTCGCTTCAGAAAAAATTCTCCTACCCAACCTTTAATAGCAAAGAATAAAAGCAAGAAGAGAAGTGTTTCACTCCCCACCTGTGAGGTTCAGCAAATACAGTATGATGTGAAGTTGTAGTGCAGATACAGAAAGGGAAGTTTGGTAAGTTATACACCGAGGTGAATCTGTGACACACAGTAAGAGAACCCTAAAATTCTTGTCGTTTCATAGAACAACACATTTAAAGACCCAGTAGCCCCAAAGAAATTCACAGGGAGGCTTTTCTTTCTTACTCATGTAGTGTTTGAGTTGATTATCATGTATGCTCTCAAGCAAAAAAAATACTTTCACAATATGCCCCTTCAGAAAGTAGAAGTGAAAAGTTCTTATCTTTACATTTTTACCTTTTGGGACTTGCATCACAATCTGCAGCCTACTAGTAGTTACAAAGAAGTCAAAGCCAGCAAGCGCTCCAGTTCAACTGTGAGTGATCATTACCTTCCATGACTGAAAGGAAGGAAAACTGTAGATGTCACCTAGTGTTCCTTGCTTTACTCTAAGAAAGCGTTAATGGTCTGATCTTTCTTTTAAAAGAATTTTCTGAATGGAAAACCAGTCCTGGATAACAGACGAGAGGATAAACATTCACAGAAAAGTTAGGATTTACAGTCTTAAACTAATTATGAACCTCAGCCTGCAGCTGACTTATGCACAGACCACTTCAGGACAAGTTTGATTTACTATATACTGAGCACACAATTGCAGGCTTAGTTAATCTACCATGAAATGAGGAACTTTCATAAGCTGAGGCACGAACCCTACGATGTATCAACTTTGATGTCCAGGCAATAGTCTCCATTACACAAACAGGACATTTAAACAGCAAATGCCTCACTCAGCAAACACAAGGCCGCTGTATTTACTGTACCAACTTCCATAGAAAGAATGACTGATGTCACTTCCTCCTAGTGTCCCGGCTATCAGATGTTGGACAAATCCCTGTGTTACGTCAATTTCCTCCAACGTGGTACTGAGATGACACGTGTCTTTGTCTTTCCACATTCTTTGTCTTATTACTCACTATGGTGTGGAAGTCTGCACTTAATGGCAGAAGTAACCCATCTACAGTACCTGCATTCTTGGGTGCTCTACTGTTAGCTGTGATCTCTTTTTCTGTGCTGTTGTTGCAACAATGTCCCTTTTGAAAAAACAAATATATTCAAGTATCTGTGAGGAAGAGAAAGCCAAATGTCACTGCTTGTCTGAAGGGAGGCCAAGCTGAGGGAGGTTTATGTGTGAAGCATGGAAACTACCTTACTAAAAAGAGGAAATGTAAAACTTTATCCTATGAATACAAGAAAAAAATACTTTACGCCACTCAATCTATAGGGATTTAATGATATAAACACATCTTTAATACATGGTGTCTCTAAAATGGAAATTGGTTTTTGAACTAATCATCATTAACCCAGTTAATTTTGCTTAACTACTGATAAATAAATTTGGATGTAAAGGACAACGTTGATCTAACAACAAAACATCAACGATTACATTAATATCACCCTGCCACCTACTTTAAAACTTTTTGGCAGCATCTTAAGACATGACTACAACGTCCAAGAATCCCAGTCAAGTTTTCACAGAAACCACAGGCGTCTGAATTTTCCCATTTTTGACCATGTTAGAGTCAAAACAATGATTCCGACGTCACGATGCAAAATATTTGTTCTTTTCTTTTAATCCTGTACCTAAATGGGTATGACTGAGTTATAGCCCTAAAAATAGCTCCACTGTTATTGGACTATATTTGACCAACAATTCATCAAAAGCCAACAACCTGCCATCCATTGGCTCTGGTCTTGCAGTGCGAAGAAAGAAAGCTTGGTGGAGTAGCTGTCAGCGTTCTTTGATTCAGATAACGACTAGCTTATCATTACTGCAGACAGCTTATTCCTAAGGCTTCCACTTCACAGATAACACCATCAATCAAATCCAAATGAGTTCCTCCTGTTCCCACGTTTCTCTTCCTACTTTCAGCAACAGATCAGTTCTTCTACTTTCCAGCCATCAAGGCTCATGAATATAATCTGTTAATGTCACAAAGTGACATTAACAGATTTTATAGAATTTGTCTTTTAGAGCATTAAAAAAACCATTTCACTTAAAGGTTTAAGAACGAACAAAAAAAAGAATCAGTATTTTCATTATATTACCGCAAGAGAAAAAAAAAGAACTTTAATGTCAAAAATTGGCATAATCGCCCCAGAAAATAGGAAGAGTAAGCATTATGCAATCTATTTTCATTTACTATACTAGTTCATTTGCGATAACAGAGAGATGATTTGCAAAAGAAATATGTAGCAGAGCTTTTCATTTCATCACTGAGGTCCATGTGGGAGGCTAGGCTTACGATTGTGGAGTATAGTAACAACTGAAGTTGAGAGAAACAGAAATAATTTTCAGAGACAACACAATTGATTTTATAGCAAACCCTAGGATGACTCATTTGATATTTAGCTACATATATTTCCTTACACTACCTCCGAATGCTATTCTCATACTTTCTTTGTACCATGAGTATCTAAAATCAAATGCCTACATTGTGCTTTGTAAACAGAGAGCAATTAGTTAGATGATTCTTTTTGATTGAGTGTACAGTCATTTTCTCTCCAGTAAATAATTCATAGCACTGTATTGTAGGAGAGTGTGCATACAGAAGAAACTGGGTCTTAATCTTGTTGTGCATGCAACAGCCTGCAATAACCCCCTTCCATTCTGAGGGTACTGTGATCTATTTTCAAGCAACACTCGGCATGGCTATAAAATGTTGCAATTTAACACATACCTTTGATAAAACCCTGTTTGCATTTGCTTCCTTGGCAAGCAAGCAGGATTTGGTGGATTTGGTGAATTCAGTTATTTTTCACAGATTTCATTCAGATGCACATGCCAGTATCACACGGTAGCATAAACACAATGAGATGCATTAAGAGTAGAAACACATTACATTCATCAAGCAAGTGCCATTCTGTGTCACAGAAATTAGAGGAGGTTACAAAGATTTTGGGAAGGCTTGCCTCTCGATAATTGTGAAGCTGCTTCTGAATGCAGTTCAAAGGGACTGAAAAATGGAAATCTTGAAGAGCTCTGGGCGGTGGAAGTGGAAGCAGAAGGATGCGAGTGTGAGACTGATGATAGCATCTCCTCTGGCAGGTTTCCTCACGTTTACAGTCAGGCAAATCCCACTCAGCACTTTCTCACGGCTGATGCGTAACATTAAGTGAAAACATAGTTGTAGACCTGTGCTGACTGAAAATAGTAATACCACACATTATCGAAATCCATACCGAGCCACACAGAAACTGTGCTTGCAGCAACCATTACGAAAAACTCTCTTATAACCATTAGGCAGCTACTATGACTCTAGGGCACAGTCATTTGCTTTTTTTGTCACGCATCTTGTCATTAGTCATTAACCAGGACTCATCTGTCAACTGTGTACTCACACATGACATGACAGGAGATTAGCTCATATCTATTGTTTTCTAAATGTAGGTTTTTGTTATTCGCATGACCAGAGAAAGAGAAAAACAGACACAAAGAAAACAGTGATGTTGAAGAAAAACCACAACACAAGAACCAGACCTGACTCTGCTTCCTCCTGTCTCCCTGTCTGGTTCCCCATGTTGGTCCGCACCGCGACTCCCACACCGGAGCAGATTAATTCAAGAATCCGTGACTACTGGGGAGAGGTGTGTGTGTGTGTGTCGGTGTCAGGACGGCCGTCTCTCTTCAGCACCCACAATCACCACTGGTCAGTCACATGTAGACGAATCCATGAAAGATGTAAAATTCCTCTTGTTCTTCCTTCCTTCAGATATTCGGTTCTTCTCTCCCCGTCAACCCAGGATTGTGTAAGTGCGTGCGGGAATGAGAAGGCAGGTTTTGTGCCTTGTCAGTAAGTGATGTGAGTGTGTGTATGTGTGTGAATGTGTGTGAGTGTGCTTGTCCTCCAGGATGGTGACAGTATGTCACACTGGCAGGCGGCTGGCCAGGCAGCGTTGTGTGCACTTCATTATTGCTGTGATGACTGGAATCAGCTCAGAGGAGGAGTGGCTTTCTGGGCCACACACACAAATACACTAACACTCCTCCCACTGCTGCCAGCGAGCTCACCCTCACCAATACCAGCTAAACAATGGTGAGATGATCCACCCCTCTCACTGTTACAGAAAAGACAAGTGTTATACAGCGAAGGGGTGGAGAGAGGACAAAAGCAAAAGAAGTATTTTTAATTTTGGCAAGCAGTAACAAGGAATCTAACCTTAATTTTCAGTTGAACTTCTAGCCATAGTTTGTTATGACTTTTTCAACTGAAACAAGATAGCAATTTCTCATAAGAAGTCCTAATTAATGAAGTAAGGAGATGTTTGTCTGGGGTTCAGAGCCTCGGGCTTTAACTTTGATTTCCCTTATAGCAGAACAGGGAACAATAGTATGAGTGTGTATGTGGTTGCTTGTATGAATATGAGGGGTGGTGTGCTACATTTGGTGTAACTGTGTAGTGCATATAAGATAAAGGCTCAGTTTTACTCTTCTATGTTTCACAATATATGCAATGTGTTAAATATTAATGGTAGTTGGAGATTCATGTAGAAAAAACACATTTGAGGAGATCTTCACATTTTCAGTTGTATTAAATTATTTGTGTGCACATGTAGCCATAAAAAAAAAAAAAAAAATCACCAAAACTAGGCATAATGCTAACACTAATGACCTAAAAATAGATATGATTTCTTTTACAGGCCAGAATTATCCATATGCCACTGTACACACCCAAACACAAGACAGAATGATCATACACTTAGTAACAATGTCAATGTTTTTTCCATCTTTCCCATCTGTACATTTGTGGAAGACGGAAAACTTACTCACTTAAAAGACACAAGTATGCCTGAAATGTGTTTATCACAAATTCACCTTAAAGTACGGTAAATGTATCATGAATGTTTCAAAAGCCATTTGTGACACAAATAAGCCCTGATATTTTTAATAGGAAGAGCATAAGCAGAGTTTGCAGCGTATCTCCTGAATTTTCAGTGCTGAATTGATCTATAAAATAAGCAATACGCAGTATAAATAAGTAAAAAGCCTTAACAGATATAGAAGTATTTTTTGTTGAATATTTATTTGAATCAAAGAAAAAAATGTAGCCAAATAAACCAATACAGATGAAAGTAAATGAATAAATTAAACAGAATTGCAAGAAAAGCTGCTCATGGCTTCTATAACAGCCTTTTCACTGTTATACGAGCTCCTTTGTAAAGTTTTACTCCTCTCACATTCTTAATATTCTCCTCTTTCTTCATCTTTCAGCATCACATCCTCCTTGGTAAACAAACAGCCTCTAATCCATCTAAGAATGTTCTTCTCACCACAGGACGCCAGTCTTTGTGGATCCAACAGGCCTATTTCAAGATCTGGCAAGACCATTTCTCTCTGTCCTGCGTCTCTCAGAGACTTGTTGGGGTCACAAGCTGCTCAAGACTAAAATTTAAAGATTCATGACAAAACCCCGGTTAAAAAGGACCAGCTGTATTGAGATACAGTGCTAATTCTGGTATTCGAGGCATGCCATTCAGATGCTCTGCAATGAGTAGGAGTAAAGCTTTTCCCACAAATAACCCATTTTATACTATGTATAGGATTATGGTAGGCAATTAGCTATAAATCAAGGATATTATACCGATAGTATTCCAAAATGTAAAGGCTTAAACTGGGCAAAACAGGAGATGAAAGTGGTAGAGGTGAAGATAAATTTGCAAGCATGTTTTTCATGTCCATGTGTTCGTGCAAGCATGAATACTAACTTCATGACTGTGAGTGAATCTTTTTGCCATGTCTGAGTGCCTATGCAGACTGGGGTGTCTCAGTGGACTGAAACACATTTGATTAATTTATCCGGCAGACATACGCGACTCAAGGACATTATCTCTCTCTTCCTCAGCCTCCCAAACACTGATATACAAAAGGCAGTCAGCGCCCTGCTGGTAACACATGCTACTGCAATGTCTGGTGTCTGGGTTTTGAACAGTAATATTTGCAGTAAACCTTAGTTTCCATGCTTTCCTGATCTTGAACTAATATCATGCAGAAATGTTCCTTTTTTTCTGACTGTGGATGGGTATATCAGCAAATGATACAGGGGAGTCTTTACAGGTTCTGGGAAACCCAGAACAAAAGGTTTCACCTAAAATCAACTGACTTTACTGTTTCGAATGGCTGAATATTTAAATAAAATATTACTACTGTAGAAAAATGCTGAAACAGAGCAACTGAATATGAACAACACCATGAATCTTCATGGATAAAAAATGTAATTCAGTCATTTAAGAAGATCAAACATCCAAATGACTCCTTGAAGAATGTCTTTGTTCAATCACAAACACACTAATGATCAGAGTGAAAGCATTGATTAAGCCGAGGTTAAGGAAATCACACATCAATGAAAAGCCCATTTAGACATTTATGTCCTGCAGTCATCCCCACCAGGCTTGTTATTTAAAGAACAGGGAACTTTCATGTCCTTCTGTCTCTTCTCCTTACATGCTCCACAGGGACCCCTCCCTGAGTGAAAGCTTTACTGAATTATTGATGGAGTGTTTTAAATAAGTCATCAGGCTGAGGACAGGTTTTAACCCGTTGCCTTGACAGCATGTTCGAGTTTGTAAAACGCCAACTGGGATAGGAACAACACCCTATTAGTAAAAATAACAGTTTTAACTCATTAGCACAGCATGCTGTGAGGGGAGGCAGGGACAGGACCAGACTGTCTTTTTTTTTGGTAGCATGATTTTGCTTATCGTTTTATAATATAGCCATCAAATACAGCACATCGGTCATAACAGCTTGGAAATGAACAGAAATTGATGAAACTGATAGAAACTGTTTCATCAATTGAAACTAGAAACTGCAACATGAATTTAACAGTAATAATATTCAAAAGAAGTTAAGGCAGATCTGACTGACCTTTACAATGAACAAATTTGCCACAATGATGTAAAATAGAACACTCCACCTACTATCAAACAAATTACTCCTTTCTTTTTCAATAACCTTTCCCATGTATAAGCATTATCTCAGGCAAACAAAGTACTTACGGTTTAAGTAAGAAAATAAATGATGAATCTTTGGAACTACAGTCCTTGCTGTAGGACTGTCGTTATATAGTAAATATATAATATACTGGCTGCTGCAGGAAAATGGAATGCGCCTTACTCATGTGAAAATGATGCTGAATTGCTGAATCATCTTTCCTTCTCCATGCATCAAGAGTTGGTTTTTAACCATTCAGTAATATTGTTATGCAATGACAGTAAAGACATTAAATATTCTTGGACAGCTTCTGTAAAATGGCTAACTGGATGGCACTTGATAACTAAAATATGAGCACATCCAACATGATGGAGAGAATATCCCAAAAGAAAGCCTAAAGACAATTTGTAATGTCAAAATCAACATTTCTATCCCAAAATGTCAAAGTGCAAATTTTCTGACCTTAAGCATCAACACTGGAAAAACCCAAAACATGAAGAGAATTGCTTCTCAAAGACTCGAAAATACCACAGAGCATCACCCCAATCTATATTCAAATCATGTCATTTCAGAAATACTCAGTGGTCAGATCCCTGATTAGTGCTGAAAACAGGAAGCTAACAAATGATTGTCAAAGCTTGCGCACATGGTTAACCACTGCTACCTTTTCACATGTCAGATTTGATTTTCCACACACTGATCAGCATGCTTCTCCAGACTTGCTTGTTAAATTCACTCACTGTCTGACTTCATATGTCTAGTTGTGCACTGGTGTCTTTGCACTTTGTGTCCCATCCCAGGTGCAGAACAGCACAACTAGCCTGAGGGAAATCACAAGGCAAAAAGAATCCACTCTTTTCACATCTTTTTCATTTGTTCCTGGGTTTAGAATATTCTAGTTAGTATTGTATAAATTAAAGTGTTTACTTAAGAATTGTCCATTATTAATTATTAAGCGACTGGCTGTTTTCGAGGAGCAAAAGAGGATTTTCTTCATAACTATGTTTGGCTACCGGAGGTATGTTAGAAAACTAGGTCAGATAAAGAACATGAGCAATTATTATTATTAAAGAATTTAAATGTTATTTTCAACTGCCATGTTTGTCCTACATGTAATTCATGCTTTATTATTAGATGCTTTTTGTTGTTGGCTTGTTTAAAGTACCTGTATCAAAGAAGATATTATCTAATACTCAAGTTTGTATAGTTGAAAATGTCTTTAAAATGTTTTTCAAAACATGGTTACTTTTTAAAAGTATACAATTTCTTAGTATAATCAAAATCAATACTGTGAGAGAATGGATCAATAAAGTGCACAATTAAATAATTTCTCCCCATTTATATATGAAAGGGGAAAACATGAGACTTCATTCCTTAAGTAGATAATGAAAATTCCACACTACAAAGAAAGTTTTCAAGTATCTTCATGTTTGGGACTCAATATTTTCTAAAAGCAAAAAGAATACATGTACCGGTAAATAAACAAAGTATTCAAGAAAAAAAAAAAAATTGCTCAAAAAGTTGTCTTTTGCAACCCTTCTGTTTAGACATTTATAACCTTTGTCCTCAGCCATCTGCATCTCAGAATAGATAAAACCATTAAAACACTGGGAAAAGGCAAAAGACTAAATGGAAGTACTTGTTCATTCTGAAATGTAGTTGCAGCGCCTGTGAGCAGTAAAAGTCTAGTGGAAGGAGGCTGCCATCTAGTGGCTGCTTGTAATTAATTCAACAATTTATACACAAACCTTAGAAAACATTCAGTGTTTGTAGTAATAAACACCAAAGGTAAAATAAAAGCTCTATTCTCCTACCTGAAATGCTGCGAGAGCGGTTCTCAGCAAGATCTGAAATGGCTCCAGTGGTCACAGTCTTCTTCATCCGTGAGCCTGAAGCAGCAGTTCCCAGTGCAGGTTTTGTTAAGGCATCGTCACTGCTGGCTCTTTTCAACTAGAAAAAATATCTGCTGTTAGTACAAACCATTTAAGTCAGATGCCACATTTCAATTACATTTTATTTATATAGCGTCTATTACAACATAAGTTGTCTCTAGGCGCTTTCCAGAGACCCAGAACATGACCCCCGAGCAATTATTACATAAACATAAAATGTGGCAAGGAAAAACTCCCCTTTTCATAAAACAGTTCATAAAACAGTGAAAGCAGATTCGGAAATAATTTCATTCAGATTAATTTTAAAATGCACAACACATAGTTATAGTGTATGATCATGGTCAATTACAGTTTGTTATTCACCTTGCTGAGACGCTGTTCTGCAGCCAACATGTTGGAGGATCTTGAGGTCTTCATGGCTGTGGGAGTGGAGGAAGAGGAAGCCAGAGAGGTCTGCCGTACCCGCTCCTGGAGTCCCAGCTTGGGTAGCCCCACCTTAGTGGTGCCCGCTTTAAGCATTGCTGCTTATGAACAAACTACACCTGAGAAAAACAGAATGTGGAGAGGAAATTGTTGAATACAGAAACTATATTTTGTGCTCATTGGAATTAGAGTGCATGTGTATTAAAAGCAGTGGATTGCTTTTACTACTACTACTATATTGTCATTTAGCAGATGCTTTTATCCAAAGTGACTTACATCTCAGAGAACAAAGGCAAGAAATAGGCTGTAAATCCCTTTTTTCAGCAAAACTAGGTCTTAAATTCACCACCATATCATCATCTTGGCATAAGTGCATGTAGCTTTCTCAGTGCTGAGCCATGCAAAGATCTGGACAGATCTAACTCATTCTGATGAGCAGATAACTTAACTAAATGCGGAAATGAGTCTTTAGCTTGCTCTTAAAAGTAGGACAGTTAAAAAAAATATAAAAAAAATATTCAAAATATGCTGTTGTGCTATAGTCTTTTGACACATTTATGAGTGCAATTAGGGTCTAACTTCATATCTGACTTCAGCTATTCCAGTTGCTGCCTCTTAATCCATTAATAAGAAAAACAATTGAAATAAAAAAATAACAACCCAATTTTTTCTTTTTTAAATTCATCAGTACCTTATCACCTCAGGGATAAACAGTCAAAATTAGTTGGCATTGTTGGCAACACACTAAAAGTATGTATATGAGACAAAATTATCCTCTTCTTGGCAGCACAGTCAATCTAAACTTGACAGGAAACAATGTGTAACAGGCGGCACATTTGGTACTATTATGTGAAAAAATATACCGCATTGCCCCCGCCTGCTGGTATGTATTGCTGTTCCAAAATACACAAGCTAGGAGCCAATGTAAGGTCAGCTAAGGTTACTTCAGTAGCACTACGGGACCACTTCCTGTAAGAGGGAGGAGAAAGATCAGAGCCACTTATCTCATTTGCTGAAACCAGAAGCACTGAACAAGACTCAACGTTATCTTCATATATCTAGCAGGAGGTATGCAGATACCAACAGCCCTAACTGTCATCTTTTTGAGCAGATTATGGTTAAAAAGTAGCATAGTGAAAATTATTTTCTTTCTATTCAAACAGGATGTGGTCATTGTGACTTTTAAATGGTTGCATTTGAAGTCCAGAGGGACAAACACTCGTCTGGGCAAAAGCAGTTAACGGAAACAAAAGAAAGTAGGAATGCACTTAGCCTCGCAGAGTGTCGACTGGTAAAGGGCTCTGTAGCTCCCAGAGGATAGGCTAACTCATTGATTCTGGTTGTGTTCCCCTGATCCCTTGTGTTTATGAGAAATTCTAGACAGTTTATTGGGAACACCACAACACTTTCGAGCATGAAAAAATAAGTTAATCCAAGACAGGCTAAACAGAAAGATTCATAGAATTCTATATGTAAAGGATTAACATATTCACTATCTGTTGGTTTGTGAACTGCTATTTCAAATCCTTGAGTTGACTTTTCGGAGCAAGAAGTGTACATAATTAAAGATTTAACTGGAAAGTAATAATTGAAAACTGAGTTCTAATATTTATATAAGCTGTGGATGAAATTTCTAAATTATAACCAGCAAAAAGATTGTCAGGAGTGGATTTAACTAATTACAATATAATGAATAGTGACGAAAACAAAGTACAAAAAGAAGGTGGATATGCTTTGGAGCTGAGATTAGATATCATCAGTAGTATTACTCTTAAAGGCTTGATGATCTGCCTATTACATATACAGTATGTTTCTGAAAAGGGGAGAATTCTCTAGAGCCCAGTGACTAGAGCATTGCAATGAGGCCAAAAGAATAACACTTTGGTATTTTAAACCAAACGGTGAATCAGGAACCACATTCAAACTACTAGTTCATCACGAGTCTGTAGCTTCTTTATTCTGCCCCATTGTACTGAATGAGAGCACATTTCTATTTTGGTTTGGGATGTAGTAACAGAGGTGAAATGAGGATAAATAAATGCTGTATGAATTGGGATTGGGGAATGGTGTAACAGAGGTTTGAAGATGGCTGCAAATTTTGTGCAGAGAGTGAAACCAGTCTGCCCAAGGGATGGTGAAACAGCCATCCCACATTTGACAGTGATGTTCAGGACAACTCTCTGCGGGTTTCATGGATGTTTTTTTTTTCCTTGTGTGGGCCTGTGATGGGCTAGTCGGCCTAACTTGTCCAGAATGTACCCTGCCTCTAGTCTGAGGACAGGTGGGGCAGGCTCCTTAATGCATGACCCATCACAGGATTGAAGGAGGCATATAAAATTAATGAAAGAAACAAATTCCTTATTTATACTTATTTCTATTATCAGACAGCACAATGAGTAAAAACAACTGAAGTAACACATGACTGAGTCTAAATGTAGTCCACTTATTTGTAGCTGTGATGTAATTTGATAAAATTACCTGCATTTGATTTCAGTTGGCCCTGCATGTACAATAACAAACAGCAGCCAAGCTGTAGCTACTTTGCCCGTCAGATGAGTGAAGGATGCGTGCACAATTTGTGGAGGTCTGAGGGGCCACTGTTCAACAAAATTTAACTAAGGTAAGTCTAATGCTTTCCTTCATTTAACTTTCTTTCTTTTTAAATTTGCCTCATACTTAGCAAATTATCAACTTTGCTAAGTATGAGGTGGAAGAAATGAAAAGAAAGAAATACACCTACTGCAACTAGATGCTGAATGAAAAACAATTGCTGAAGGATAAATAATTCTGCAGCAACCAGAGGTCACCAATAGGTCTGTTAAACTGTGGGCAGTTCAATGATGCTATTAATGTCCCAGCAGACTATTTTTTAGGCAATTTCTGGGAGAACAATGAACTTTCTTGAAAAACTGAAAAGTTACAACATATTAAATTTAGAGAGAAAAGGGAAATATTGTTGTGTTACCTTGAGACTGTATTGTTAACACTGCTTTAGCTGCAGCTTTAGTGAGAATGAGTATCAAACTATACTGTGGGTTCCATGGGTAAACGTATTGAGGACTGCTGTATTGATAAGCTCCAACCCTATCAGTTATGTTTCATAGGCATTTTGTTATTTTGAATCCTAAATATCAAAGAAGCTAGAATCAACAAGGTTCTAGTTAGTTGACCAATAAATAATCTTATGATTTATGAGCAATATTAGCAGTTTCGGCACTAACCAACTTAAACAGCCACGTTCAGGGGATTTACATAATTAAGAGGATATTTTAAAATATTTTCCAGCAGTATTTTTAGAGAAGGTTTGTGGGTGCCTAGGAGAGCATGTGCTTCCCTCCTGGCCCATCATATGATACTAAAAGCCTCTCTAGGCAATATCCTGTGACTAACTCCTGGCTGCTTGGCTTGGAATTGCAACAGCACAGCTGTGATGGCTTACATCCACCCTTTTAAAATGGCCATAATGAGACAGTCTACTCTAACGCACAAGTTTGACTTTCAACCTGTTCTGATATTTGTGTGCGCAAAAGGAGGAAGTGAGGAAAAACTGAGGTTGTGCCAGTTTAGGATATTCTAAATCAACTTTTATCGCATGTAAATGAACTAATCAAAAAATATATAAATACTTAACGGAAAACATATTATGGAGCAATTAAAACTACAAAAATGTGCAATGACATAAGCCTCTAAAATCCAAATACCTAATACCTGTTGATTTCAGCTTCATTGGCCAGTGCAGAACTAGATTCTGCAGATATGACCTCGCCATACTCTGCAGAGACCTGATTCTCAGGAGCCAGAACTGTGCTCTGCTTATTTCTAAATGACCTAGTTTTGAAACCCGAATGTCTTGGAAAGACAAACAGCAGGGATGTATCATGCTCATGATCAAGCAACACGTTTAGATTAAGAGTATGAAAAGGAAATCCTCAGGAAAAACAACTGAACTACCAATGATGAAAGAAATTCACTCTGAATATACTGTAGTTGGCAGAAGCAGAACCTTTAAAAAAAATAACCAAAAAGAAAAAATACGTCAGAGGAAGATGTTGTACCATAGCTGTTAAAAACCTAAACTTGGGTCTTGCTCTAAAAAATTCCAACATTAGAAAAAACTAAACATATCTTGTGGCTCAGCAGTAAGAAATAAGTAGTCATCATCCTTAATTACAATGCTTCCAAAAACAGCAGGTTGCATGTTAAGACTGAAGACAGTACTGGACAAAATTGTGCAGCCATTGCTGCTGGATAGTACTACAGAGAAAAGATATGGAGACGGCAATAGATAACACTAACTAGCGACAGTAATGAGTTTGAACTTTAGATTAATCAACCTGCATATCATTGGATTAAAAAAAAAGAAAAAAAGAGGACAGTATCGTTTTCATTTAACACCCACGTCAATACTGATGCATAATGTAAAGCGGGCACCACATAAGGTTTAGAAGTATAAAAAGGCCAACAAATCTGTCATTTTGAAAACATTACTTTGTAATAATTGTATTTAATGATCCAGTCTGTTAATTAATTTGTTTTGATTCAATTTTTTATTCTATTAATTCATTTATGAATGCACTAGAACCAAAATTAAAGAGTCTGTAAATCTACTGCTGCAACCACATACAGTATAAAAATCGATACCTTATTTAAAAGGGTTTTTCACATAACATTCACAGTCATCTGATGTTGCAACTTGCACTAGAACTACTGTTCAACACAAAGACAAAAACTATACACACAACCACTACTTTTAATCACTACGTGAACATGGTGCACAACTGCAAAAATATATGCAGCTTGTGTCACAACACTTTTCACAACAAATCACAGAAGATGAAGTTAAGCAGATCTCCAATTTTAAATTCAGGAGCTTCTACACTGTGTGGTTTGGTAAAATATTGAGGGGTTGAAAAGTAAATAAATCCAACCTTAACAAGGTCTATGTGCACAAGACTTAATAGCCTGTAAATGTGACTTTTGACTACCTTAAAAAGTCAAAGCTGGCATCAAAGAGAAAAACTGCAATCCTACAGGATATGATTCCTGTGATCATTTTTAATGGCATTCAGGTATGACTGTCCATAATCATCTTTATTCCTTACATCCCCCAGATTAAAGGATGCAAAAGCGAGCTTTTGCAGGTATGTTAACTAAAGCATGTCTTTGTGGTTTATGTAATGTACAAGATTTAACTTATAAACATACTGTGTGGTCATGTGGTCTCCATGAACATCTAAAATGCTTAACAAAACTTATTATAGCAAGTTAAGCATAACATAAACCTGAGTACTATACCCTCTGGTAAGCCAATGTTGTAAAGCCTTTCGTAAATACTACCCTTCCATAGACTATGGTCTGCAAAATTTAACCCAGCCCTCATTTCCCTTCAAGAAAAAGTAGTGTAGTGTTGATGGAAATTTAAGAAACTCGGCAGAAATACCCACAGCAGATGTTTTCATTTTCCTACTTTCTTATTATACAAAGTGACTTCATTTGTTCCATTGCCAGGTTTTTCTATTTCAACCCACCATCAATCTCATCTTTAATCCAAAATAAAGATTATTGTAAGTTTGAAAAGCTAATGAGCATTGACTTGGCACATACTGCTACATGCCATAGTCATCTAAAAACTAAAGACGGTGAGTAATGAGAAAGAAGAGAATATAAGATGTGACAGAATGGTCCCGAAAAACAAACAGGGTCAGAGGTGAAGTTCACTCACGCGTTTTGGACTTTTTGCTATCCTGGAACCTTCTCTCTGTCTGAGTGCTCTTTAACACCACTGACGGAAATATCTGCCTATGGCTGAGCTCTACAGAGAAAGTCTGAAGGCGAAAATGAGTCAGGAGTAACTGCTTCTTCCTCCATACAGCAGCCAGGATGAGGAAGTACTGCAGCCAGCCAACCGCTGTGCTGTGTGAGTTTTTTGCCGCTAACACTCTCTCATGCAAAGGGGGAGAGAGTGACAGTCTCAGCCATGGGCATGTTTTTCTCCTCACAAAGTTTTTTTTTTCTTAATTTTCCTTACATGTGACAACCAGGAATGAAAGAAAGAAGAAGGACCAGGAGGAGGAGCAGATCTCAACACATGACACATGCATTAATGGGCCATGCTCCATCTGAATAAAGGTAAAGATATTTATTAAATTTGTAACAAAGGTTTAAAGCTTACCACTTCTTTTTTAACTGAATTGTGGACTTATAGTTGGCTGTAACCTTGAATGATGTGCACGGACAGCTTGTAGAACAGTTTATTTGTATTCTTAAATTAAAAGTGAACTGCCTCAGTGAAACTTGTGAGCAATACTTGAGTGATAGATTGTAACAAATTAAGACTTATAAAAATAGAACTTATAAAAATTATTAATTTATTTTCAATTTATCTTCGGCTTGTGTGGGCACAAATAGCAGATACCAAGACTGACAATGCCCATTTGTGTTTCAGAAACACTATAATATGTGGGTGGATGATTTGTGGACTAGTTGGCATTCTACATTTTATGCCCTTCCATACTTGTCTCATTTCAATCCCACAACATACAGCACGCCAAGGCCATACAGCATGTGGGAAGAGTGTACTGCACTCTGTACTTGGGTTAAGCAGGCTTCAGTTTGTGGCAAGTGGTAAACTAAGGAACTTGATCAGACCACACCCCTAAACATGCACAGAAACTCCTTTTTAAAATTCTGTTGAAAGAGTTCAGTCAGAGTGCAGATGGCTTTTTAGGCACCACAGTCTTACACCTTGAATCATGGTACACCGATTTGTATTTCTTCTGTGATTTGACATCCACCGTTTGGTTTTAACAATACAGATTTTGTGATGACTATTCCTGTGACTGCAAACTGCCTGTCATAAATGTCTTTTTAGTCACACTGAATTTTAGTAGTCACTCAAAATTATGATTTTGTCAAATAGGTTTACAGTTACAGTTACAATTATATATTAAAATACAAATATATACAGTACAGACCAAACGTTTGGAGACACTTCCCCATTTGTTTGAATGAGAAGGTGTGTCCAAATGTTTGGTCTGTACTGTACATATATATATATATAACAGTTTAACAACCAGAAGCTTATCTGTACTGATACTGTTCACATTGGTGACTTTGTTTTCTATTCTTATCTGGCCTTTATGGAGGGTTACAGTGCTGACATGCCTGTTGGAGTAATGTTTCAAAATATTCACCCACTACTAAGTTAAGTAACACCGGAAAGTCAAGCAATTTGTTGCCATTGCACTGCTGTCCAGATTCTGTGGCCATCCATCCATCTATCTACCAACAGTGGTTATACAAAGTTTATACACCCTCACGGAACTGCAGGCTTTTAAAATACAAGGACAGAAATAACAACAACATAAATGTCAGAATTGTTAGAATACATTAAGATCATATCTTTAACACCAGGAAAAAAAAAAAAATGTAATAATTTATGACATTTTAAGTTTCATAACGATCCTCGTTGTTAACCAGTCACATTCAAAATTAGGCCTGTTGGTAAATGACATACAACTGACACCAATGAATTTGATTCTCATTAAAACTGCATAAAAGTCAGCTTGGGTTGTTTGAATGTTTGAAGTTGCATTCTGCTGAGAGCCTTGGACTAAAAAAACAGCTACCATAGAAACCCTTTCAACACCATCATCAATAAGTACAAATTTAGCAACACAGAGACAGAGCTCTTTCTTTCTATAGGCAAACTAGGCAAATGCTTAGGGGACCCCAAAGTTGCCTCATCTGAGTATAATTAAAATGTCCCGTCTTTATCTGTCTACCTATCTCATGTATTTATTGCATTCATTATATGCTTAAAAAACAGACGTAGGATATAAATCAAATAAACTGCAAGGATAAACTGTGGCTGGTGTTTTTTGTGGAATTATTAGGTCATATTAGCTCTTTGTCTTTTTTGTCTTCGGTCAATGTGACGCTTGTGAAACTTGCAGGACAAAATTACCAAAAGGGCATAGCACCTGCAACCGTAAATGTGTTTTTGTTGTGCGAATAAAAATACAAGGTAGTTTGTCCAATATGGAACTTTCACTTGGAGGAACCAAGATCCTGAAGCTACTCCTCATTTACTCCATATACCCTTTCAAAATGCCCAATGTGAGAGCATTCACTACCCGTATGCCAACTATTCTGGACCCATACAAATAACAACAATACAAATCAGGAAGTTTGAATGAATTTTCAACTCAAATAGTCTCCATGATGTTCAAAGTCAACACTTCTTTATACACAGTTATTAGTCAGGTCTTGACGTGACATTTTGTAAGATAATGATGGAATATAATAGGTGAGGTGGCTGTCGGGGGATTACCATCATTGAGCGATACAAGGAGCTGTGTGGAAGAACCTACTTTAACAAGAACAACAGTAGATGTACGGAAGCTAGTGCACCATGCACCGCCTTCTTCTCACCGTCTTCCTTTTTCCTCCCTCCGTCAACAGGAAGAACCACTGAGTCAGATTCTCTACACAGACAACACTGTTTTCAGGGGGTATAAAAATAAACATAGAAAATGCAATAACGGTGATTCAGTGTCATGCCTAAATATAGAGATGGTCCCATGGTTGTTGTTCATACAAAAGCTGAAACAACTGTAGACAAAATAACCACACACTAAAATGCCATACCACTGTAGGAATACAATTTCAATGTGAAGATCCAAGTAGAAAATGTGATCCAGACTGACTTAGAAAAAAGAAGTCCATCAAGTCTTTCTCTAAACATTCACAGAATGAACCCCCATGTTACTGTGACTGTGGCCCTACGTCCAAGATGTGAAAGGTATTTGACAAAACATGCCAATATTCAGTATAAAATGTATTTATCTACAGTGTCAGAACTACAGGAAATATCCTCATAGCATCACAAAACTATTAGCTTACAAATGACAGATTTGTCCGTTCTTTTGGAATAGAAAACACTGGGAAGATTAAATCAAGCCCATAGCAAAGAAACAAATCAAAGAAATGTGCAGTTTGGCCCTTCTTCAAACTACAGTATATATCACTGCACCTTTTTGACACAATTATGAAAACAGTAGCATTCTACAACAGTTTATTGACAGAGATATGGTTTGTCATGTCTGTTTTTCTTTGTTTTTTTTATACAAACTGATTCATTCAAATATCTTATGCAGCTTTGATGGTGTCCAATACCTCTGGTGATGTTACCACTGCTACCAGTGATATCACATTACCATGACAGCAGCTGTGCAAAAGACCATCTGCCCTACCACTATGAACAAATCAGCCACACCATTGAAGCCATCTGCCTCATGTATGTCCCACTCAAGTTACCCATAACCTTTAATGTTAAGTGTGCTTTCAGGCCCCTCAAAATGTTAGATGCATTTTAAGCCTGGCCATGGGGAAGTGGGTCCCACATAAATTGACCCATTTTTCCAGCACATACCAAAGATGCTTAATCAGACTGAGATAATTTGTATGCCAAGGTAACACTCTTAAACTCTCATGTTCCTCAAACATCCCTGAATAGTTCTGGCATTGTGGTAGGTTGCATTGTCCTGATACCAAGCCACTGTGTTAATATGATGTAAAAGTCTACAACAATACTCATGTGGGAAGTTGCTGTCATGATGATGTGATATCATTAGTATCAGCAGCATAAAATGTGTCAAAATAGCCCATATGGTAAACGTCAGGCCTGAAGTATTTCCAGCAAAACATTGCCTCCAGAGGAGACAACTGCCTCTTCCGCTCTGTTTTCTTCTCATAGTGCATCCTGCTGCATCTTTTCTACAGGTAAACATTGCACATTACATTTTTGTTAACAAATTGGTCAAGAAAAAGTATTTATCAAAAAAAAGCCACCATTTCTATTGCTCCATAGTTCAGATGCCAATAATAGGAGCTTGTGTTGGAAGGTGCCAGTACTGCTCTACCTATCAGCCACCTAATATGTTATAGGCAAAATCAAAGCTGAGAGCAACTTGTGCTAAAGTAAGTCTTTTGTGCATACAGGCCATACTACATTATGTATGTGTGTGTATGTTAGTAAAAAAACATTTCGAGCTCAGGTCATCTAACAGAGGCCTGGGAGCTTGATGGTCCTGCACAGTAACTTAGCTGTTAGCTGTTCCTAGGACTGCGCTTTTTAGGACGGAGATGTCTGTCCTTGCTTGCTGATTGGGTAACGTATTGCGTCACGCATCGCGTCACTTCCTGGTGTTTGCGGTCTGTGCTGCTGCCGTTTCACGGCGTTGCAGGCTCAGATCTCTCCCGACTTTTTATCTAAAACTTAGACTGTTTTCTGGTAAAATAGCACTATATCTGGTACATTACTGTCTTTATTTCAACACTCGCTCATTTTCTCTTCCGTAACTTTCACTGTCACCAATCACCGATACATTTTCTGTCCGTTAGCCTCCGTTAGCATCTTAGCATGGCCGCTCCGGCTCCCACCGCTTCACCTCTTTCCTGCTCAGTGTGTGAAATGTTTAGTTATTCCTCTGCCTCCTTTAGTGAAGACGGTAAGTGCTTAAAGTGTAGTTTATTTGCAGGGCTGGAGGCGAGGCTCAGTCAGTTAGAGGTCCGGTTCGGCCAACTAAACCATAGTCCGAGAGCCTCCTCAGCTAACCAGGCTAAGCTAGCGGCGGACCGGCCCGTAGCAGCTGAGCGTAACCGCTCCCCTGCAGCTCCCGAGCAGCCGGCCAGGCAGGGCAGCTGGGTGACGGTTCGGAGGAAGACTAGTCTTAAAGGGCTCACGGAACACCACCACCCGCTTCATGTGTCTAACAGATTTTCCCCACTTAGCGACACATCTGTTGAGAAACCGACCCTGGTGATTGGAGACTCCATAGTCAGACATGTGAAGCCGACTCCAG
Source organism: Cololabis saira (assembly GCF_033807715.1). Taxonomy (NCBI): domain Eukaryota; kingdom Metazoa; phylum Chordata; class Actinopteri; order Beloniformes; family Belonidae; genus Cololabis; species Cololabis saira. Next base: position 20,754,999 of record NC_084600.1, on the reverse strand, counting down.
AGACCTTAGTTAGGTGCATCCCGGGGGCCAGAGCGGGCGACATAGAAGCAAATTTGAAGCTACTGGCAAAGGGTAATCGTAAATATGGTAAAGTTATCATCAATGTCGGAGCTAATGACTCCCGTCTTCGCCAGTCGGAAGTAACCAGAATGAATATTGTCTCGGTGTGTAACTTCGCCAAAACCATGTCAGACTCCGTAGGTTTTTCTGGCCCCCTCCCCAATCTGACCAGCGATGACATGTTTAGTCGCATGCTCTCGCTCCGCCGCTGGTTGTCTCAGTGGTGTTCAGAAAACGACGTGGACTTTATTGACAACTGGGAGACATTCTGGGGAAAGCCCGGTCTGATTAGAAGGGACGGCATTCATCCCACCCGGGATGGTGCAGCTCTTATGTCTAGAAATCTGGCCAATGTTATTAGACACTCCCCCTGACAATGCAGGGTCCAGGCCAGGATGCAGAGCTGTAGTTTAACAGGGCTGGAGGCGAGGCTTAGTCAGTTAGAGGTCCGGTTTGGCCAACTAGACCATAGTCCGATAGAATCCTCTGCGGACCGGCCCGTAGCAGCTGAGCGTAACCGCTCCCCTGCAGCTCCCCGGCAGCCGGCCAGGCAGGGCAGCTGGGTGACGGTTCGGAGGAAGGGTAGTCTTAAAGGGCTCAGCGACACATCTGTTGCTTCTCAAGGACCAACGCCTGCCAACAAAACTGTAGGATTGCATTATGTAATTAGCGACTCTAAAACTGTAGGATTACATGATATTGGCGACTCTGGCCAGGTGCCTAGCAAAATAGAAGTGGTTGCAGTTCCCCGCCCTCCAAAAGTTCACCAGGTGCAGCGTTATAGAGGCGTTAACCAAGATAACCTTGTAAAAATTAAAACCAATGCACATTTGGTACCAATTACAGACCGAAAAATTAGATGCGGACTACTAAATATACGATCATTAAGCTCTAAGTCTCTGTTAGTAAATGATATAATTACAGAGAGCAGGAGTGATATTTTCTGCTTAACAGAAACATGGTTACAGGAGGAAGAGTATGTTAGTTTGAATGAATCAACTCCGCCCGGCTACTTTAATCATCACATTCCTAGAAGCACGGGCCGAGGCGGAGGAGTCGCAGCAATTTATAACTCCGGTCTCCAAACAAAAATTGAACCCAAGTGCAACTATAATACATTTGAAAGCCTCATGCTTGGTCTGAAATTTCCGAGCCGGAAATCAGAGAAGCCAGTTGTGTTAGTGGTAGTGTACCGGCCCCCTGCTGGTGCGTATCTGGAGTTTTTGTCTGAATTTTCAGATTTCCTTTCTGGATTATTGATCAGCACAGATAAATTCATCATAGTGGGTGATTTTAACATTCATATGGATGTTGAAAGCGATAATCTTAAATTAGCCTTCGATTCTCTTCTAGAATCAATGGGTATCTTACAAAAAGTGGATAAACCGACGCACTGTTTTAATCATACTCTCGATCTCGTTCTCACCTACGGTGTTGAAACTGATGGTCTGTTGGTGTCACCTGTAAACTCCCTTTTATCCGACCATTACTTAATAACGTTTGAATTTAATTTTGTTGATGTTGAAGTGCAAAATAGGAGGTATTATTTTAGCAGATGTTTGTCTGATGAAGTTATTGTTAAATTTAGGGAGGCCATTGCTTATCTTACGACAGTGCGAAATAGTGATGTAGTCGAGGCCAGTGACCTGGGTTCTACCTCTGCAGATGTTGATTTCCTTGCTAGTAACACTGCTGATTTGTTGCATTCAGCTTTAGATGAAGTTGCTCCTTTGAAAAGGAGGGTTTCTAGCCACAGGAGCTTAACTCCCTGGTACAATTCAGATATCCGCATGTTGAAACAAAACGTGCGTAAAATGGAAAGGAAGTGGTACTCTTGTAGGTCTGTAGACTCTCATCGTGAATGGAAAGATATTCTAATAGTATATAAAAAAGCCATTCGCAAAGCCAGAACAGCTTATTATTCAACGCTGATAGAGGATAACAAAAGTAACCCACGTTTTCTGTTCAGCACTGTAGCCAGGCTGACAAAGAGTCACAACTCTGTTGAGCCGTGCATTCCTGCAGCTCTCAGTAGTGAGGACTTTATGGGCTTCTTCAACAGTAAAATCGCGAGAATTAGAGAAGAAATCAACCAGCCGGTTGTAGGTGTTTCTTCAGCTTTAGCGACTTCCCTAGGCTCTGACTTGTCTCTAGACTGTTTTGATCCTATAGACCTCCCTGAGCTGACTTCACTCGTTAATAGAGCTAAGTCAACCACATGTATGTTAGACCCCATCCCGACTCGTCTATTCAAACATGTTTTTTCTCTTATTGGTACGACAATACTGGACCAAATTAACCTATCCCTAAGTTTAGGATATGTACCACAGGTTTTCAAAGTCGCAGTAATTAAACCTTTACTTAAAAAACCTTCTCTTGACCCAGACACCTTAGCTAATTATAGACCAATTTCCAACCTTCCATTTGTGTCTAAAATTCTGGAAAAGGCAGTTTCAAGCCAGTTATGTGACTATTTGTATAGAAATGATCTGTTTGAAGTCTTTCAGTCAGGGTTCAGAATGCATCATAGCACAGAGACAGCACTTGTTCGAGTCACGAATGACCTCCTTATGGCCTCAGATAAGGGATTAGTGTCCATACTGGTTCTACTGGACCTCAGTGCTGCTTTTGACACTATAGATCATGGCATTTTACTGCACAGGTTAGAGCATGTTGTTGGGATTAAAGGGACAGCTCTATGTTGGTTTAAATCATATCTATCTGACAGGTTCCAGTTTGTTCATGTACATGAGGTTTCTTCAGAACAGTCAAGGGTCTGTTATGGTGTTCCGCAGGGTTCAGTGCTAGGGCCAATCTTGTTCAGTTTATACATGCAGCCGTTGGGAAGTATAATCCAGAATCACGGCATACACTTTCATTGTTATGCTGATGATACGCAGCTCTATTTGTCTATGAAGCCGGATGAAACAGAACCGTTAGTTAAACTTCAGGCATGTCTTAGGGACATCAAGGACTGGATGTCCAGAAATTTCCTGCTTCTAAATTCAGATAAAACAGAGGTTATCATTCTTGGTCCAGAGCATCTTAGGAAGGGATTAGATGGTGTTGCGATGGCTTCCAGTGCAACTGTGAGAAATCTTGGTGTTATTTTCGATCAGGATTTGTCGTTTAAACCATATGTCAATCAGGTTTGTAAAATAGCCTTTTTCCATCTCCGTAATATTGCAAAGATTAGGAAAATCCTCTCACAGAGTGATGCAGAAAAACTAGTTCATGCGTTTGTATCTTCTAGACTAGATTACTGTAATGTGTTGTTAGCAGGATGTCCAAGTAATTTGCTGAATAGGCTCCAGCTGATCCAAAATGCAGCAGCACGAGTACTGACAGGAATTAGCAGGAGAGACCACGTCTCTCCAGTGTTAGCGTCGCTCCATTGGTTACCCGTAAAATTCAGAATCCAATTTAAAATTTTATTACTTGCGTATAAAGCCCAAAACGGCTTAGCTCCGCATTATTTGCAAGACCTGATAGTGCCTTATGTTCCTGTCAGAGCTCTCCGTTCTCAGAGTGCAGGTTTACTCGTAGTTCCTAGAGTATCTAAATGTAGATTTGGAGGGCGGGCTTTCTGCTATCAGGCACCATTACTTTGGAACCAACTTCCAATCTGGGTTAAGGAGGCTGACTCCACCTCCACCTTTAAAACTAAACTTAAAACCTTTCTGTTTAGTAAAGCCTATAGTTAGTGTTTAGTAAACCTCTAGCTGGTGTTGGTAAATCTCTAGGTAGTGTAAACTTTAGTGTGTCAGAGTCGCTCCTGTAGTTTCTTGTGCTGGCCCCCCCTTCTCCTCCCTTTTCTCTCTTTTGTCCATGTTGCAGCATCCTTTGCCGGACACCGGAACCTGCAGGTGGTCGTGGGTGGCTTGTAGCTTGCATTACGGAGCACAAGTCTTTCCCTGACCCTGCACCCCAACCTGGGACTTGCTGATTGGGCCGGAGCTTCGGGAGCTGTGTGCTGGCCTGCGGTCCCCACCCCTGGTCATCCCGTTGCTGCCCCCCCCTTCTCCTCCCTTTTCTCTCTTTTGTCCTGCAGGTGGCCATGGGTGGCTTGTAGCTTGCATTACGGAGCACAAGTCTTTTCCTGACCCTGCACCCCAACCTGGGACTTGCTGATTGGGCCGGAGCTTCGGGAGCTGTGTGCTGGCCTGCGGTCCCCACCCCCGGTCATCCCGTTGCTGCTTCCACCTGCCTGCTGTGCTGTTGCCGTCCCTGACCCACCAGTCTGGCCCTCGGCAGGAGGGTCCCCCCTGATGAGCCTGGTCCTGCTCAAGGTTTCTTCCCTCCTAAAGGGGAGTTTTTCCTTGCCACTGTTTGGCTTAAGGTTTTTCTCCCACTAGGGGAGTTTTTTACCTGCCATTGTTTATGTAATATCTGCTCGGGGGTCATGTTCTGGGTATGGGTCTCTGTAAAGCGTCTAGAGACAACTCTGTTGTGTTAGACGCTATATAAATAAAATTGAAAATTGAAATTGAAATTCTGATGTTTCTCCGGGTATCTGCTGGAGGCACTTCTCCAGTGTGGGGGACATGGCTAGTGCTCCGATGACCACAAGCACTACTGTTCCCTCCACCTTCCAGGATTTCTCCAGCTCTGAGCCCTTGGTATTTCTCCAGTTTCTCGTGTTCCTTTTTTCTGATATCGCCATTGTTGGGGATGCCTACATCGATCACAATGGCTTTCCTCTGCCGCTTGTCCATGATCACAACGTCCAGTTGGTTGCCTTTATATATATGTATATATATATATATATATATATATATATATATATATACATACACACACACATACATACATACACACACTTGCAACGAGCATGTGTTCTCACATGCATGCATAACTTCATCCACTACTGTAACTATGCTTAACATCATCTGTAGTTCTGAAGCATCTGTACAACAGCTGTATCTAGGAAAGCTCTGCGTGCAAAGCCATTATGTTGGTAAAACAGGAAAAGTGTGGTATTAGTTTGTATCCCCTACTGTGAGACAGTCTCTGTTCTCCCTCTGTGTTCCTCTATTATATTGAAAGGATGTGAAACTTGTGTGCAACAGGATGTTGCATTTGGGGAATTGCGGCATAGTTTAGTCAAAAAAACATTAAAAGTGCAATTCACTGTAATCAGTAGTAGGTTTTTAAAACTGACAATTGAATGTGAGGTAAATTCTGAAATCAAACACACTAAAACAAGTTCAACTGTTCAAATATTTGCATACTGTTGTTGGTCCTTTGAATGAGCTATAGTTAAAGATGTTTCAAATATAATATATATGCATTTTATAACTTTTTTTTCAAACCAAACACAGATAAACCACTTGTCAGCATTTGAATGTTAAGTAGCGAAAAGAGTTGCGGCTTATACAGTATCAGCATCTTGTATATCAAAAGGAAAAAAAGTAATAGAAAGCACAGCAGAGCTAGCGTAGAAAGTGCTGAATTAACTATTTCCTTCAAATTGGTCATTGATCAATAGGTTCTGTAGAAGCCCACAGGGGTTCTCAAACTTTTAGAATAATATGAACTCACTTGGGATACTGGTTCATTACATTTTCAAAATCATTGAGTAGATTCACAGTCACTTGGCATCGAACAAAAACTTCTGACCTGAATTTCTTAGAGAAACACTTAGTAGAAGCTTATAAAGATACAATCCTTATGCATATTTCATCTACTTCTCTGTTTGATCTTTCTCAGAGCTAGGTTCCCTTGAGGGCCCAACTTCCTGTACTGCCGGTGTCAAAGTTCTTGTCTGATAAACAGTCAGAGCCACGTTGCAGAGTCTTCAGCTGCTTTCCAGTCTGCCCAGCTGGCTCCATCTACCGAGTAGGCGGATTCCATAGAAACACACACATTGCATCCACAAATGTTGCGACTGAATAAAAGCACAGCCACGAAGCAGAGCTCAGTGATTTTCCACCATGGAACATCACAATATCAGTACCACTGACTACACTTACTGTACTATCCAGTCAAAAAGGAGCACTCCCTTCTGTGTGGCTTTTGAGTCTGCAAGCTGTACCCAGACTTGTGGTATGAGAACTATTTGATGTGCATTGTGGGTGTGTTATGTTTAAAAAAAACATTACAATGGGTTGGACATCTTTAGGATACCAAACAAATATTTTAACAACTTTCCCCCTCCCATGTTCACGTCATACACATGCAAACTTGTTGGTCCTGTTTACTTGGCTGGGCTAAATCATTTTAAATTTCAACTTCACAAGACACTGGCAGTAGAGGCTATATCTGTGCATTACATCAATATGGGCTTGACCCATTTACAAAAACAGTAGCATTCCTTGGAGCCAGTGACTTGTGCCAGTGAGCTTGATGCTTGTCAAGTATGCAGTCTGTTTCCTGGATGTTCCTGAGCCAAAAACATAGCCGGAGGAAAAAGATGCTTGAACCAACCCTCCTGCATAAACAAATACACCTCAGAGAGAAATATATTCTATCTCCTGGATTGATGGTGGGTGGCATTTTAAGAAAAGGAAAAGAAAAAATGCAGGCTGGGAACTGTTTTTTTGCAAGGCAAAATTTTTCATGCAATATAGCAATCTTCTGCAACCATGTATATCACCTTTCATCTCAATTAAAATGTAAATCTTAGCTATAAGAATTATATAAAGACATGCTGCTCCAACTGTATGACAACCTGTCCTGGTCTCTTGAGGAGAGATGTTGTCTCCTCAAACTGTCTCAAATGTTGAGTGCTTTTCTCTGAATGTGTGAGCATAACAAAGTGTTCCTGAGAATTAACTTTAATTCATTTTTAATATTTTCCTAAAATCTTCATGATGATCAATTTTGAGTCACACTGCATTTTGGAAGACCTTTGGATTTTATGTTGCACAAACATTGTGGATTGTACAGTCAGAACTGCTTAATCCAACTCATTGTGAATACATACAGATTTTGGACCTCATTTTAAATTAAAATTTTAAGGAAGATTACAATTAATTTGAAAAAGATTACTTGTATCTCATGTAACAACTTTAACTGGTCTTTTATAGATCAGTCTCACATCAAATTCTCATCTCATTTGTCTAATTTGTGCCTCCATATGTCCTCTCTCCCACCTCCCCTCACTGTGACACTGAAACCAAGATTCACAAAATATTTTGCATTTGAGGGATGTTTCAATTTCTATAATTCGCCCGCCCAGAGTGGAAAGGAGCAAGAAGAGATCATGGAAGTGTCTCACACATCATATTTAATTGATGTTGGTTTAATAATGACTGCTCGGAAGCAAGACGATGTCAATTTGTAAAATGTATGACAGTTCCCCTCTTCCTTTCTCTGCCCATGTATCTGGTAGGTGGAGCCAGGACGTGATGTTCACACTGAGGACATCACATCAAGTTTTATATACAACATAAACAAAAAATAATGTTTTATTCAAGGATTCATTTTGATTATAAAAGTTTCAACTGGAGAAATCTGCATTGTTAGAAGACATTAAAACATTATGAATGTGTGTTGGACGAGTGTTTTTTTTTTTTTTTCTTAAAAACCAAAACAGATTATAGTCCACTTTAACTGCTCATTGATAAAACTACAAAACACCCTCAGACTCAGCAACAACCCTGACCTGGCAGAGGAGACTCAAATGGTGTACACATTAAAGTCTTCATAATTTATGCCTAAATTAAGGCTTTTAGAAGGAATCAGTTCTGTGCATCTGTAACAACTTAGACTGAAGCCATACAAGCATTTCTTTCCAAACACATACATTTGAACGGAGTACCCACTAGTGTGAGAATTAGATCTATTTATTAAGCGTTACATTAGGAGAAGAAGAAGAGAAGAAGAAACCACACTTGCCACTATTCATGAATAGAAAACATCTGCCACAACATAAACCACATCGCTGCAGTATCTTCTTTCAGCTCCATGACAAGGTCACTTGAGATGCATTTACCTCACCCCCGCATGGCTCTCTGGTACACCGGCTGAATGAAGGACTTCATTAACAACACTATTCTTTAGCAGTGCGGTTAAGGTAAGCAATTCCAGGACAATGCAGCAGATACTCCTCAGATTCTGGGACATCACTGAGAGGCAACCTTGTATTCCACTTAGAACGTCACATCTTCACACAGACTGAAATTCTTCCCACTAAGCAGAGTCATCAAGGCGGTCACAAGATATCATGTTCTGTCTAACAAAATGAGCCATTCCATCTCTGTACAACTGGACAAGGATATTCTCCACATAAACCTAGGTATAAATAGCACACCACTGCTCTGACATTGAGGTGAAGAGAGGAAGAGACTATAGAAAATTTGATGAAGCTGCTTTAGGCTTAGGGACACATATGAGATAGTCCATGAATTACAAAAATGACTCAGAAAATCAATAACAAGATGGCAAAATCTTCAGTCCCATTAAGTGTTGTCAGATTTTTTTCCATAAGCAACTTAGCTGTAAATACTTATACTTAAATATTATCTCATAGATTGAGAGTACAGGATCCTATTTCATAAGTGCATGTTAAGTGATGAAAAACTGGATGCATCCAGTTTAGTCTTAGTCCCAGTCTGATTACCCATCATTACACTGACATGCCATTATGCTGGTTCCTCTTTTTTTTTTTTTTAAGAACAGCTTGTACTGAACATAGCATGAGGATATTTACCCTTTTTGGATAACAAAAAAAATGGTTTGTAATCACATAAAAACAAAATCCACATTGACTTCCTCATAAATAAGTCGTAAAATGTTTATATTTGAAACCCATCTTCTCTTGGCATAGAAAAAGTAACAGAACAAAGTGAAAACAGTCATTTGTTGCTTGATCAGTTTCCTCTTTAGGATTTATGCGTGTCCCACTGCAAGCCTCTTCCATAAACACTAGACTACTACATGAACTCTGCAATTAAAATATTTTATAGCTTAACTCCCCCTGGTCATTACAGGCATTTCTAATTTTGTTGCACAGCAAGCCATCACTAAAGGGGTCTATTATTCAACCATTTCTATTTTAAACAATGGTTTGATGTTTCGAGTAACACTTTTATCGTGTAGTTTACAAGTAAGGTTAAAGATTGCATGGCAATAGTAAAATTACACCCAGTAGCTTAGTCAGGAAAGTTGGCCATCCTGACTAAGGGCTCATTAAAGCCATAAACTTGCAAAAATACCTTATTTGACTGCTTTAAAATTAACTAATGAGCAACGGACCGATCATGTGAGAAAACGGCTCGAAACATACTAGGATGGTTCTAACGGTAAATTGCGATAAAATGTAAAATTTAAATCAAACCTAATCAGCGCTTATCATTTGGTCAGTTAGTTATTATATGTATCTGTTAATACAGAGCTTAGGTCATGTCAAAAAAGTCATGCACTTTACTTAGTACTAAAGAATAGCCAACTATGGTAATTCATGTTTATAAAATAAGATAAAAAAATCGACCTGTTCCTGAATTCATATTTAATGTGGATATGCTCCCCAGTAAAATATGAATGGTTATTAGTAGATGGGTGCTGCAGTATTGCCATAATGGAGGTCTTCCTGGAATCATATTGTACATTTGTGGGGATTTCTAAAGAAACCTCATGGGATTTTATAACGTCACAAAGACAAGCTGATACTAAACTGTGCTCAAGTTGACAACAGCCAAAATGATAATTTTCCCTAATATTTTCTTATAAGTATTAAACATTTCATTTCGTTTATGAACTTTTTCCAATGGTATAAGAGTCCTTAATACTGTGTATTGTATTATCTAATGAGGATTAGTAAACCTTGCAGGATTAAAAAAAAAAAAAGACATTAAACGTTTTTAGACAGTAAACTATGCCATCAATACTGTGAAGACTCTTATTCATGAAGCTGCTAGGACAATAGTTGAGGAAATTAAAAGGGATGTTTGCACAGCAGATGGGGCGTATTGATCGACAAGAGCCCTGTTGATCTCACAAGTCCTAATGGTGAAACGCTGAGGGGTGGGCAAAAACTGCACAATTCAGAAAGGATATCTGAATGAGAGATGTCACAAAACATCCCGACACCTCGGGAGACACGGCGTCCTGCTGCGGCCGATCTCCATACAGTCCGACGGTGGACCTTAAAGGCTGATTTATGGTTCCGCGCTAAATCGACGCCGTAGGGTACGCCGTAGGGTACGCGGCGACGCGCGCCGTAAGGTGTGCGTCGCCGCGTAACCTACGGCGTAGGCTCTGCGTCGGTGTAACGCGGAACCATAACTCATGCTTTAAACTGGAGCATGTCCTTGGATACATTTATGACAAACGTGATACGGAACCAGGAAAGACGTGACAGCTTGGAAACGACTCCGTCACACATTGAAGAGGGATAAACGTCAACCACCTCTTTGATATTGTAAACAAACCAGCTGTCAATGGTCACTTTCGCCTTATTGTCCGTTGTACAGATTGAACTGATTCCGTTTCTTAAATGTCCACCGACAAGAAGAAGCAGCAGCGGATATGATAAACTTTATACATTTTAAAAACCAGCAAACTAACCAAAGTAAAAGATACTAGCAGCCATGGGAGATGCATTAATTAGACGTGTGTCGCTCACCTGTCCTGTACTGCGGTGCTGCTGTTGTCTCTCAGGAAGATGCTGCTCCCGCGCCGCGCACGCGACTGGACTGAACTGTGCTGGAGCCGGTAGGTGGAGCGCGTGCGGTGAATTTGGCGCAGTGCTCGGGGGCTTCTGGGAAATGTAGTCTCACAGGATGGAACACATTGTTTTTATTTATGGGCTAGGCCGGATTGTAGGCTATTACAAGAGTTCAGACCAATCAAATAAAGTGGATCAGTTCTCCGCCACTGAAAATTTTTAGATTTATAGATGTGCCATCTTTTTGTTGATTGCATTTTATTTCTTCTTATTGACTGCACACTGTCATGCTTGGTCACTGAGTTGTACTGCAACTGTTGAGTTTCATTTTCATTGGCAAATTAATGCAATATAAAATGAAAACGTGTCAGGAATTGCAATGTAATAAATAGTATATAATGTAATCAGTCTATTAATTACAATTAATAGGCTTACACCCACTTTTCAAGTAACTGCCATTTATTTTGCTGTTTTTTCATTCTTATATTTTCATACAAAAGTGTTATCCATAGGTTGCTTAAATTTAGCTGTATTCTTACGTGTATAATCAGTTATCTTGTTACACTATAAGTACAAATCAAACAGTAGCGATGTTATTATTTAATTGTGGTAGTATTAGTGAACACCTATGAAATGCTAGGCCGGATTATCCATATACTGAAGCTGGCGAGCGAGCAGGGGCACCAGCCAATGAGGGGGCACCAAATCAAATGACACACTGGACCATATATGTCATATTTTGTTATTTTCTCTATATATTTGCTGGAAGAAGAGCAAACAGGTACACAGTAACCAATGATATAATACAATTACATGAAAATAATAATAATAAAATAAAAAGAATTGCGTTTGAGTGAGAGCCTTAACAGCTTAACAACCTTAAATCTACACAGTGGTTCTCAAATGGGGGTACGCGTACCCCTGGGGGTACGTGAAGACACTCCAGGGGGTACGTGAGATTTTAAAATATACATATATTTAAAAAGTAGGATCCATTTAACTCCTTTAAAAATAATTATTTCATAAATAATTGAGGAAAATATATAAAAAAAAAAAATAATTGAGGAAAATATAAGTCTAAATTCATAAAATGAATTTTATCTTCAGGAGTAGGCTATTCAACTTATTTTCCTAAAACCCCAGAGTATCCCCCACACCAGGATGGTTCCACCTAACCTGTCAAATGCCACCTGGCTTCACCTGTCAATCAATTGGACCAACGATGGAGTCGTGGTTGAAGCGTAGCAGCAATATTTTTATGTTTAATAAATCAGTTACTGATGGCACAGTGCTCTGTTTTAGGTCTTTTTTTTTTTTACAACCAAAAGTGCTTTGCGCTGGTTAGGAGGTACTTGGCTGAAAAAATATTTCACAGGGGGTACATCACTGAAAAAAGGTTGAGGACCACTGGCCTACACATTGCTATTTTATTAATGTGCTGTTCCCTACCTTCACATCAGCTCATTCAGTAGGCCTGTTTGATTGTTTAGTCATATGCTGTAATAGTTTTGCATGTAGTCCTCAGACAGGCCATAAATAATGGAAATGATGATAGTTAACATGTGGTGTTACATTGGCATGTGAGTCTTATTCTGATTGGAGCATCAGTGTAGTATGGCGTTTGTAGACTCATGTCTATCTGTGGTGTTACTCTTAGTTGGTTGCTTGTATTACATTTTTTTGTAGTATGAGTGTTGAGCATGTACTTCAGCAATACGTTCATGTAAATCTATGGTTTTTATAACCGTAGTACATTTCCCTTTTTTACCGTAAAATTTGGGAGGTCACCCTGGAGAACCACACTGAGTTAATCCGGGTCTGTTTATGGGAGAACCTTTTAGACAAAGACAGAAGGGATTTTGAACTTAATTTATCGAGTATACACTTGAAATATACAGAACAGAAATGGTTGCACACTTTTATTAAACATAATAATAACTTTTGTAATCTAATTGTATCCTTTTACATCTCTTTCAAAACGTTGGCGGAAATACGTTTTTATTTTTTACTGTTATTTTGTTTTATTATATTATTAATTGATTATTAATCAATCATATCATTATCATAATTATTGTTACTTATTTTCTTTTTCTTTTCAAAATGAATATGTGTATTTTTTTATAGATCGCCATTATTACTGCTTTGCTATGTTCTAAGAGGATTGTGATATTGATGAAGATAGATATTTATTATTATACTTGACATTATTTATTTAATTTATTTATTGCCCCCTTCTTTTAATGTATTTATTAGTTATTATTTTTTATTTAATTTATTTACTTTTTTTGCGGCTGCTGTCGATTTCCTAAAATAACCATAATTCTAGAAAACCACCATAATCACACACCACACACGTGCTTGCATACATAGACGCACTCACGCACACACCCAAATACACAGTTGCAAACATTGATTTTGTTGTTTTGTACTATTTTTTTGTCTGTTTTTGTTTGTTTTATAGCACCCCCCCTTGTATAAATAAATAAAAAAAAAGGAAATAAGTTTTTGTTGAGAAGTGATTTTGACTGTCCGCTTATCTGAGTGTTAAATTGGAAAATGCTTTACAAACAAAATTTCACCCCAAATATTTCAATAATTTGAATTAACAGATATATTTTACATACCTTTTGGCACAGTAAAAGAAAATTTAGTTTGGTACATAGTCAATTCAATGGATACTAATGAGAACATTTAAAGTTATTCAGATTTTAAAAACAAAATTAAGTGTGACTGCCCACAAAATATTTTTCAATCTCAATGTTATTCCCGTGGCTCTGTTATATTTAGTAAAATGAATAGTTCAATATTTTAATATTACACCTATGTTTCCAACGCTCTTTTCTGATGGATACAACTTCAGACACAGTAAATATAACAACCACATTTTAACATTATTCATGAGAAAAGTTGTTTTCCTCTTCCTGTCAAGAAAAAAATATTATTTCATATGTTTTCAGACATATATTAGCAGGCACCAGCAGTCCTCCCATAAATATTATCAATACTAAAACTACATTTTCCTTTGTTAAACTAAATGATAGAACATTTGTCTGTCTGTATATATATATATATATATATATATATATATATATATATATATATATATATATATATATATATATATATGTGTGTGTGTGTGTGTGTGTGTGTGTGTGTGTGTGTGTGTGTGTGTGTGTGTGTGTGTGTGGTGTGTATATATATATGTCATCCGTGACTCCTGAGGGTTGTTGGGTTGTTGTTAAACGACCTGTAATCAGTGTCGAATGTGCTGATGCGTAACGCCATGAGAGAAAAATTAATTATTAAAAATAAGGCGTATAAACGATCATTTTATTTCAATTCATTTTTTCCATGTGTGTTATTAAAAACATACACTCCTTATATAATTTAACCATATTTACACTACTTCCGCTATCAGAGATCAAACTGACGAATCCACAGACGCCGGTCTGTGGACTACACTTACCTAAGGCTGTGTCATTGAGAAGCATGGCCGCTTCCACTGGAGCCACCGATATCTCCGTCTCCGAGCCTCCGGCCGGATCTGCGGCGGCTGCCAGCATGGACGGCCCCGCCATTCAGTACAGCATGGTCCTGGAGCATCTTATAGGGGACAAGAGGCCCGTGAAGGAGCTGAGCCCCGGCGTCATGGGAGGACTGCCGGTGCCTTTTAAAAGCGATGAGCAGAAGATGATAGAGAGGAGCATGGAGAGCTGCGCCTTCAAGTCGCTCCTGGCTTGTGTGGGAGGTAAACAACGACATAAATAAGTGAAACACTAGTAATCTATCAGACCTGATCAGGTGAAGCAACTCCAGATCATAATACCACCCCTACAGGGTTGCATTGTGGTTACTAGCCAGGGTACACCACTTAATCCATTCATTTCTGACCATGACGCAAACATTACTAAAGATTACAAACATCATTCTCTCTGGCACAAATTAAACCTTATTTTAAATGAAGTAGTATAATAGATACACAGTTTTCTTACAACTTTGAAGCTGTTTAGTATCAATACCTTGATCTGTGTTCACAATGCATTTGTGTCAGACTGCTGGTCAGACTGCTGAGAGTCCAGTTGGACACAAGTGCTGTCACGCCAGTGATAGAATATATATATATATATATATATATATATATATATATATATATATAATTTTTGTCCCTTTTATATGAGAAAGCTACGTCTAAAAGCTAAAAGTGCGTGCAGCTTACTAGATGCAGAAGTGCTTCTTAAAGAGCTGAGTCTTTAGGTTGCTCTTAAAATTATAGTGTATATTACTGCTGGAAGGTACTAAACACAGCTTTTAAATGGTGCTACTGCACAATTTTCTGGTATTAAGACATCCAAAGGGAGCGGTGTTGTTCCATATCTCTGCAAGAGCTGTTTAGTTTGAAATAGTTCAGAATGGATCTTTTATCTCTGAAGTTTGTATTCTTCAGACTGATCAATGGTGCCTTTTTCCTTCCCACAGGTTTTGTCCTGGGAGGAGCTTTCGGTGTTTTCACTGCTGGCATTGATACCAATGTTGGCTTCGATCCCAAGGACCCTCTGAGAACCCCAACAGCACGAGAAGTCCTCAAAGACATGGGCCAGAGGGGGATGTCTTATGCCAAGAACTTTGCAATCGTGGGCGCCATGTTCTCTTGTACAGAGTGCGTCATCGAATCAGTAGGTTACAACATTTCTCTCTGTTTTTAGTGCTCGTGGTGGTATACATGATGCATGAAACCCTTCACTAAGCTTAACTATGAGATGCATTTAGAAATTTAAAAAATTGTAAAAAAGGAGGAGATAAATTAGGAATTAAACTCTGGAGTATTTTCTTTTTACCAAAGAACTTGGGACCATTTGTAAAGTTTACATAAATACTTAATGAAAACAGACTTATAAAGCAAGAAAATTATGTTGTTAAAAGAGGAAGTCATGCAACACACTGGTAATGTACTTTATTTATATATCACTTTACAACAGCCTTTCGGTGTGCCAAAGTGTTTTACAGCAAGTAATAGATAAAAGGAAGATATATAAGAACCATCAAAAACAATAAAATACAACAAAATCTAATAAGATAAAAGTTTAATCACACTACTGGGTGTTAAAAGCCATTTAAAATAGGTTTTTAACCTAGATTAAAAAATGCAGAAGTCAGAAATAAGCATCTCAGTGGGGAGCTTATTCCAGAGTCTGGGGGGTGATGGAAAAGGCTCGTCAACCCCAGTGTTTATATTTTGACCTCAGAACTTTAAGCAAAAGTTGATAAATTCACCTCAGCGCTCTACCGGGATTACGGACAGTTAAAAGCTTGGATAACTACAAGGGTGCGAGGCCATTAAGAGCTTTAAAAACTGATATCAAACGTTTAGATTCAATTCTATAAAGGTAGGTAAACAAAAAAAATGGTTTCGACATTTTGATCACTGTTTTGGTCGAATATAGTTTTAAATCAGTGGGTCTCAGCTGATCCGGTTTCTGGACCCACCATCACCCCTTAATGACCAGCCACGACCCAAATCAAGGAGAACTTTCAATTTATTTTTAATGAAAAGATGGTGCTTTTTAAACGTTAAATTGTACTGAATTAATGGCACTTTAATGCGCAAATGTGAAATAAAACAAGTGCAGCAATTGAGAAGCAGTTCCAAAAAGACTAAAAATATTCAGCTTTACCTGAGGCAAAGGCCATCGGAGAACAGGTCCACGACCCCCCAGGTGAGAATAACTGGTTTAATTCCTAAGACCTGGCGTATGTAGACATCACACGTTCGGTTGTCTGTCATAATATTTCATTTCTTAACTGGGGCCCAAAATGACAAGACAAAAAATGTAACCAGATCTTAGGAGGTTAAATTATTTGTAAATCATTATTTTCTGTTTTCACTTTAAATCAAGTTCTTTTAAGAATTGAGTGTGTACACACAATGAGAATGGGACATGTCTGGAGGGATCTCAGATTCTGAGATAGCACTAAATCAGTTATGCAGATCCAAAGAAATATCAAATGTGTTGATCTGTGGTCACATCATAGGGTCATCGTCACTCATCTCACATCAGATGTGGAGAGAATTATAGTCCTCTGCTTTTCTGTCATGCACAGCTTCTCTAACAAGAATGGATGGTTTTTAGTTTGTGCAGAAATCTAATGGCGTAAAAGTGAAACTCCTGACTGTTGCAACATTAAGCATGCATTAATATGACTTCTAATCATATTAATGTGACTTATAGTCGTATTAATATGACTGTATGTCATATTAATGCAGTGATATATCAGTGGGAATGACCTTGTTATGCTTTCAGCTTCCTTAGTTTTTTGGCGCCCTCTTGTGGTCGGCTGTATTTTATTTTCCAAATAGTTGCATAAAATTGGCTCCCAGAGTGTTTTTTGAGCTTCAAGTGATTTATGACATTTTCCATACCTGTGTGTCACTTGCAGCACAGAGGCAAATCTGACTGGAAGAACGCCGTGTACAGCGGTTGTGTAACTGGAGGAGTCATTGGGTTTCGTGGTATGTAACCTGCTTCCCTTCAGGGTTTGTGAAGAAGGGAGTGTAGTCATGTTGTCCTCACGTCTCTTTTTTTATTTTTTCTGTTTTGTAGCGGGTCTTAAAGCTGGAGTCCTGGGATGTGGAGGCTTTGCTGCATTCTCTGCTGCTATTGAGTATTACTTGCGCTGAATCACTCAGCAGTGGCTTGAAGGACAGTAATCTAATCGATGCACATGTGGACTCCAGATGAGACGAAGTTGACCCCACAGTCGACCGAAGACTTGTGGGAATTTTCCTGTATTTCCATATTTTTTTTTTTACACGTGGACTCAAAGCGGAGCAAGTCAACCTCGCGTGGAAAATCCCCACATACCGAGCTCAGCAGGTTTCCTTCCGCATTCAAGGTGTAAAGATGAGAAGAGAAAGAAAAAATCACATTACCCCTGAGTCATGACCACCTCAGACAAACATGGTTCAGCTTGTGGAAGGCTTGTATGTCACTCGTATGTCGCTTGTATGTATTAAAAATGTTTTTTTTGTTAACTTGTGTTATTTGTTTTTTTTTCTTGTAGATTCAGGAGTCTTTTACCAAACAGTTTAGACTCAGTTAAAGTAATTGTGTCTTTGTCATGGCAGCGTTTTGCTTCAGACCCGCTACACCACTGTTGTGGTGTCTCTTACAGCTCTGTTTTCAGAGAAAAACCTCCCTGATCACTCAGCTGATGAGCCCATACAGAGTCCAGCAGGCTAACACAGTGGTGCATTCAGCTGCTGAACTCCAAGAAAAGTTTAAAATGGTGGCAAAGATGAAAAATGGAGGTAAAAGATTGATGGACTAATGTTTGATCTTGTTGCTGCTCAGACAGTTGTTTTTTTTTTCTCCCTTTGGGATCTGTGTATTTTGTAAAGACAACACTATCATGTTTAATCTCTTCCCTAAATTCAGAATAAAGCGACGTTGAAGGTTTTTTATGGAAAAACATCTGAGGTGTGAGGATGTTTCATATCAGCCTTTGAAAAAATAGATATTAGTGGACAAAAATAAAATTAAAAACTGTTCAGTTGCTTATTTACATACGGTGAACCCTTACTGTGTCTTAGTTCATCTTATAGGTTTTACTCTGACACATCTAATATATTTTGGTACATAAAAGGCAACATTTTGTCCCATCAGTAAGAGTGGAAGATCTCACTTTTAAATGCAGGCAGTTAAACAAAACAGTTGTAAGAATTGTAATATGAAAAAAAAAAAATCTCAGATTCAGTTGCTTCAGACACTCGAAGGAATTTAAATTTTTGGAAACAAAGTCAACAAGATTTTTTTTCAAATGAATTAAACATATTTGGTTTATATCCAACGGAATGTTAATGCATCATTTTAAACAGTTAAAAATAATGGATTGTGATTGGAAGGTAAATAATGTACATTTACCACAAAACATGTAAATGTGCTGAATACTTTATTTTTTCACATCAAAGTCATGTGTAGAAGAGTGTTTTTCTTCACCGTGGTGTCAGTGTTTTGTGGTCGCTGAGCTGCTCAGAGTTCCTGTGCTCTTATCCTGGGATCATGAGCTGGTTGATGGTCACTCTGATGTTCCAGGTTTACTGAACACCCTCTGTAAAGGTGTAGTACAGAGGGTGTTCAGTAAACCTGGAACATCTGACAGTATTCAATGTTTGCAGTAAACCTGCATTTTCAGTTCCAAAGAATATGCTAATCACTGTGGTAACACACTTTCTGACCCCAACTTGATTGGGGGGGTAGCTCTTGTTCATGTTGGTATTCAAGCCGACATTCTGCAGACTGACATTTTAAATATTTCTGACCATCGAGCTGCCTCATATCTTTACATGTGCAAACATTGTCCTTTGCTCTCCGTTCTTTTCTCCCAGTGTATTATGTTGTTGGGTACCTATCTGTCTAGAGAAGTTTACATAGATTTTTTAATATATGTACTTTTTCCCCATCAACCAATTTCACCATGGCAGAGTTAAATGTGTAGATTTCTCAGTGTTTTGCATTTTATTCAGAAATAATTGAACAGTCCTTAAATTATACCACCAGGGGGCGCTCCAGGCCCGTCTCTGAAAACTGCAATAGGCTCCAAGCGGTCAATAGTTAAAGAATATTAGGGAATATTATGGAAAAATGGAGCAGGGGAAGAGTGTTGGCATGCTGCAGAGCCTGAAGTAAAATTCAAGCTGTAAACTGTAAAAACTGGGGGCAGTTAATTCAATGTAATTCAATCTATAATTGTCCTCTGTTTAAAAAACAAACAAACTGTTACACAGCATTAAATATCGGTACTGTCGATTTTAAATCTTAAAGCACACACAAAAAAATGTTTGATAACTTTTATTTTACTAAAAAAAAAGAGGAAAAGTTCACATTGACATTTAATATTACAGTATATTGAAATTCTTCTCAAATGAAGTAAATACAACAGTTATTTTATTTCAATCTTATATTAAAAATATCAAATAGTACTCATCTAGCAGTGCTTGCAGTTTATTAAGATATGTTGCAGGTTTGATAGCGCAGAAAGGCTGGCTTTGTACATAGAACATATTTCATTTATTGTTTTTTTGCCAGTTTTAGCAAGGATCTTGTAGAAACAAGACAACACGGTTGTGTTATCTGGCCTGACTTCATCGACAAGCTGAACATGCATGAGGGCAACTATAAACATCGTCCTACAGATAATACCGGTGCAGTTAGTCACTTGGAAAAGGCTTCCAATGCAACAAGAAGAAGAAACAAGAAGCCAATTCTTCCATATGTTGTGTTATTCTCCTTCCCCCCCAAAACAACCCTCATGTGACACAGTGCCCTTCTACGTCTACAAAGTGATCTGAAATTAACTGGCAGACTTTCTAGTGATCTTTTTTTTTTAGTACAGCTTACCAACCATGGACAAGGTGAATACGAAACCTAGACTAAAAATGACATCACTACCTGAATAAACTTCAAAGAAACAAAACAAAACAAAAAAAAAAGACTCCTTAGAGCATTTGTCTAGTCGCACAAAACTGTACAGGCACACATATTCTATATTATTTAAAATAAATAGGGATAATTTGGCCGAGAATCAGTGGGGAAGAGCATCCTCTGTCGTCTGGACAGAGAAATACCATCCCTGTCGTTTATTGGGATGGCTTCCAGGCCACTTCCAAAGTTCTTTTAGTCCCTTAAACACACTCACACTCTCACGCACACCCAGTCGAGTACATCATCACTGGCACTCTCACAACCCCTTTGTCCTCCACCACATGCATAAAGCCAGGATTACAAAACAAAGGAAACAAACAGCTGATGAGCATCATTACAAAACCTGTAAATGCCGTTTGTCTGGAATGCCTCTGACTAGGAAAAAAGCTGGAGTTTGAGTCAGCTGGTGTCTCAGATCATCCAACCAGTGACTGAAAGGGCTTACAAAAACAAAAAAAAACAAAAAAATCACACAAACACTCACACACACATATTCACACACACATATTCACACACATCTAGGTATTATCCTGTGCCACTGCACCAGGCTGTGGCCTCTGGACCCCCATCTCCCCAGTAACTCTTCCCAGTGCGGGTCCCAGGGAGGCTGGTCATCGCTTTGGTGGGAGGCGGTTCTACTTTCCTCACATTAAAACAGGAAGTCTCCTTTGCGACCTCCCTGCATGCTTGGCTCCACTTCATCCCTGGACGGCTTGGGGGTTCAGATGAGGGGGATGGTTTGGGGAGTAGGGGGGGCTGTACAGTGGAGACGAGCTGCCTGCCTGGGGCAGAGGTGAGGCAGGAGTGCTGAGTGGCCGGGTCCAAAGTTCCAAGGGAGTCTGTCACATTTGTCTCCGGATGAAGCCCTCAGGGGGGTGGGTGGGGATTAAACGTCAGTGGAGAAGTACAGCGTGTTGCGCTTGAGCTCAGCGTAGGAGATGGGAGGATGCTGCAGGTAGTACAGCAACACCTGGACCTAGGAGGACAGAATTTGATTTTAATTTAAACAAAGAAGTTATAAATATTTAGTTAATATCCAAGCATATCAGCTCATTAGCAGACTGCTTCCATCCTGGATGAATTCAGCACTTTTCTGCATCACAGCTCCAGATTTTGGCTTTGTTCTTTATAATGTGCTTGCTGCAGAAAAATGTGTTTTAAAATTAACCAAAAGGAAGTAATTTTACATGCAGGACAGGTTCTGTTTATTAGATCTGCACAGAAAATCTCTTCCAGTCTGAAGAGCTGCCTTCATTATACATGAAGCGCTTTAATGTCTCTCCTTGCTCTGCTCAAAACATTCCCCTCATCAACACATTAATTCATCCAATCATACGGCCAAAATTCCATCTGACTTCGTGTTTGTTTAATGCCAATTACCAGGAAAAAAGTTTGGATTTATTTTAAGAGTAAATTGGTAAAACTATGTCAAGGGTGACGGTTTCACTTGATAAATAAATATAAATGCCATTATATTTGGAAAAAAACACATCGTTCTTTGATTTGAAGTTTTATATTTATATATATATTTATACTTAATGGAATAAAGATTTACTTCTCAAGTTGAACTAAATAGAAACATTTCACTGTAATGTGCAGCCAGGACCTCCTCTGCTGCTGCTTTTATGATGTTTACTTGAATGTTGTTTACCCTGCCAGGAGAAGATGTTTGTGCACAGGAAATCCATCTCTCAGCAGAGATGACTGACTGACCTGTAGCCTAAATACAGCTGCGAGCCAAGGCCACATGGAAGAGGCTCACTTGCTGCTGAGGGAGTTAAATTAATGTAGAAAACGTGCAGCGAGCCAGGACACACATCTGTGCATCAGTCTAATTTTGATTACTACTACACACAGTTACATACTTAGTATCTGTCAAAATAACCATTTAGTGAAATTTACAGTAACTTGTATACAAAGACCCGGTGTGTATCACGCACATACACACTTACACAAACATACACAAGTGAGCTTTTCCTTTTTTGGATCCAAGACTCAACTAAGTAAGTCAGTACCTGTGCCATGACATCGTGTGACCAGATGTCGGAGGCTGAGGTGATGTGCTTGGTGCTCTCCGACTCTGAGGGCCTGAGCAGGGTGGGGCCGAACACCGTGCCCAGGTTGTGGAGGGACATCTTGTTAATTGGTTCCTTCTCCGCCACGCTGTAGAGGCAGTAACCACCGGGATTAATGCACCGAACAGACCGACAAATGTGACCTCTTCGTTTTCAGACATTACAAATGCAGACAGAAACTCTGTAATGGACTAATGACGTGTCGAGAGAATAAAAATCCCTCTTCTTAAGTGACAGAATATATATCCACAATCCTAATAATATAATAATATCATGTTAGTGATAAAACAGAAAAAGAGATTTAACATTTTGAGATTTGTGACTGAAAATAGACCAAAATAAGGAATGGGACGACCTAGAAGAATTGCCTCCATTAAACCATTAAAGTACCGAGGGGTACAATAAACAAAATGTTCTTTCAGGTGTAAGTGACATCATCTGTAAAGGAGGTTTAGTGTGAGTGTACCGTTTGAGGTGCTCCAGCAGAGTGAGGAAGGTCATGATGTTGGGTTCGGGGAGGGAGCGCAGCAGGTGCATCATGCAGTTCTCCTTCGCTGCTGGGTCTGAGAGAGCTGTGACGGACAGTACAACGTGTCAGATGCAACTATGACATTTTAATTAGGATCATTTTAAACTTCAAATCTCATCTCATCTCATTCAGCTGTTGTATTTAAAACTGCAGAATGAGCCGCCGATCCCACGGCTGGAAGTCGCACCTATGCCCTCCATGAAGGCCGGGTAGAGGCGGTCGGTGAGCAGAGGCTCCGGCAGCTCCCTGAAGTACAGCTTGAGTGTTCCCGCGATGGCGTTGATGTCCATGTCACTCAGCATCACCAGGATATCTTTGGTATCTACGGGTCAGATACAAAAAATACTTTTAGACAAACGGGACATCATTTAAGGAAGATTACTCTCCAACTGTAATGTCTGTGTTTCTTTTTTCTCCTCTGTTTATGTGACATGTTTCTGTAATGCTCTCTGTAATGTCACAGTATCTAAAATAAATATGAACGGTTCACTGAATGAATGACATATTATCAGAGTGAGGTAGTCCCAAACAAAAACAAGATTTTGTCATCTCAAAGTCTGTAAGTTAAGCTGATTTATTTATTTTTGTGTAATATGTCCCCTGTAATTCTCACAATAACAACTATTCTCTCCAGAAGAGCCATTCCTATGTGATTGAGATTACACACACAAATCAAAGTAATACTTGACTGAACAGCAGTGGCCAATGAGGCAGAGAGACTGGTATTCAACGTGGAAAGGGTGTAATATAGCAAAGAAAATTTGGTATGTGGGGTCTGAAACCCTGGAACTCACTATACTTATGGTCCAGCAGCAAAATCACAGGTGGGGTAGTGTGTGGGTATGTGATTTCTGCACAGTAATGACTAAATGTAGATAAAAAAGTGGCGTTTGATGTGGAGTGAAAGTGCAAATCAGAGCAGAGGAATCAAAAAGCAGCACACGTAGACGGAGTGCAGTCTTACTTGAGTCAAATGCTAATTTGAGGGCCTGGATGTCAGTGGCCACCCCGGAGATCCTGTAGATTCCCACCTCCTCAATCCCCCTCTTCTCCACCTCCTCAATGCACTGACGGACAATGTAAGGCACCTTGGAGCGCTCGCGCCTGTGGACAGAGACGCCAGTGAGTTTTCTCTGTGGTTGGAGACCGATGACTGCAGGCATGAGGTTAGTATCGACGCCCGTGGCCCGGAAATTCTGATTGCTCACTCAGATGTCAGACATTTTTGAGCTCCAACAGGAGCCAGCCTTACTTTGTAACCACGTTGATTTTGACTCCAAACACCCCGCTCTGCTTTTTGGATGGCGTTCTCTTCAAGCTGAGGTCTCGACTTGTAAACTTCATGGAGAACTCCACTTTGATCTGGAGAAGAGCATCAATGAGAAATAAACAGAATTAAATAGTGGAATCACTTTGTATCACTGGGTTTAAATAAATCAGAGGTTTTGGCAGACTTCAAAACTGAACCTCTGACTTGTAATTATTGATGCTGATTTATTGGTATTGTTTCTGGCATAATGCTACTATTTTCTTTCAAAAATCGACGGCAAAGTGAGTGTAAAGCTCATTTCAGAGTTGCGTTCGTCTTACCCCGTTCATCTCTATGACGTCCATGTGCCAGTTCTTGGACTGCACTGTCTGAGGATCCAGCTGGAAGACACAACAGAGACACAAAGCTTAGGATTTATGTGGGCTTCTTGACCAAATAAGAGCAAATAACTGAATCCATGGTGGGATTTTCCCAGGGGAGGACCCTTCCTTACGACATTACCAAACCTCCAAGTGACACCATGAAAAAGTCCCAGAGCTACATGATTTCATTACATGAATAAATGTCTCATTACATGTGTAGTTTTCTTAAAACCCACATTAATATTTAGAGGGTTTGATGGCTTCTATCATACACACTTATGTAGAAAAGGAAAAAGAAAAACCTGTAGCTGTTGTTTTAAACATGGTAACAGTTAAGAGTGAATGTTGGGTTAAATAGCAACTTTTATGTTTTGTTTTTTGTCTTCCGTTTCTTCTTTCCAGAGATAGGAAAAAAAAATCTAGTTTCTGCCCAGCTTCCAAGTGAGGACTTCTTAAGTGCATGTGATAATAACTACTACTCTTGCAGGAATTGGGTGGTGTCCTGCAGACGCTGCCACGGCCACTGCTCCTGTTCATTCGTCTGACCGTACGAGGAATAACCACGGCAACCACGAAAACGGTGAAACCCAAACGTGCAAACAGCCTCTTACACTTCGATGTAAAGACTTCACCTATAAGCTGCTCCATTTTCTGACCTTTGAAAAGATTGTTGCATTGCCAAGTCGACTTTGGGAAGTAACAATTCAACTTCTATGAAGTCTCTTGGAGTCTGTGGACAGCGTGTGAGGCGGCAAATGCAAAGAGTTATTTCATGGACTGCTTGAGTGTCTGCACTCCAAAGCTGTCATCACACTTCTGGACAGACGAGTCAGTCGGCACGAGGCTGCAACCATTTAAAGTTTGCAGTGAGTGTATTTCATTCCCCAGTAAACAGGCTATTTGCTTCCACACATTCTTATTATAGCTAAAGCCAGTTTTCCCAGCACGATTTGGGTTTGTGACAAGGGACCGGTAATCACCACAACTGGGTCTTTAAAGAGCCAAGAACTGGGCAAAGATCCAGGACTCCCTGATGCGGCTTGTTGAAGCAGACTTAAAGAACAACAGGAAAAAAAAAATCCTCCCACCTTTTCCTCCCTCATTACCAACTGCTGAATTGATAAGAAATCCGATTAAAAATGAATGTACTTAAATGGGATTATAAAAACAATCAGGATCATTTACAGGCGGTCTCTACGCTCGGTGACTCCTCTCAAACCTGCATCTGCTCCTTTTTATATAAAAAAAAAAAAATACTGAAGAGAAGATCTTGACCCACTTCCCACTCGTTTTAGGTTTCATGGGAAAAGAGAAACTTTAGATCAGTGGACCTCCGTAAAGCTAACTTTAACAGATTTGGTTTGCATTAAATATTGCATTATGGATTAAAAAAAAAAAAGAAGCGTCAGTAGAAGCGTTAAAGAGTATTTTTAAAGAAATGAAGACCTCGAGATCAGAACCAGCAGCTTTTTTCCCTATTTTATTTCAGTCCAGATCCTTGACAAACACGAAGACCAACCTCCTTCTCCAGGAAGTATGCTGAGCACAGGGACACGTCCTCTTGGACAGATGTGTGCACATTTATGGAGATGGCCAGGAAATAAAAGTCAGCAACTGTAGTCTTTCTTTCTTATTTTAATTTGTTGCTTCAGAAACGTCCTCGGGCTTCAATGGTTCTGATTAGGATCACGTCGGTTGGGAGTCAAAGCTCCCTTTGTTGGGACTGTGAAGCCTAACGGACATATGATTGAGACTCAGCCAGAATGGACGGCAGCCTGAGGCGACGGACAGAAATAATTTAAATCTAGAAGAGAGT
The DNA here is from genome assembly GCF_033807715.1 of Cololabis saira. NCBI lineage: Eukaryota > Metazoa > Chordata > Actinopteri > Beloniformes > Belonidae > Cololabis > Cololabis saira. The sequence continues at coordinate 20,728,799 of NC_084600.1, read as the reverse complement.
TGTGAATTTTGTATGCTGATTTGTACGCATTCCAGTTCGTGCACACACACACAAAAACACACTTCTTCTACATATAGAAACAATATGGTCTGTGTGTATGTCAGACTTAACGCACAGTGGTTCAGTGTGGGTTAAGTATGTTTGAAATTGTACAGCACAGCAGGCAGCATGTGGCTATCATGTGATACAGCCCAACCGTAAACTCTAAAGGAAAAGCATGCTTAGCCCCTTATTCAGAAATATCTTGGGGTCAGGATTTAAAAAAATGTATTAAATTAAATTCATCTTCCTATTATCTAAACAGTGTGGAAAAACGCAAATTTAGTCGGTTCGCTGAAACCCCACACACACACACATATACATAGACATATATACATATATATGTGTGCATACACACAGACTTTATTGATAAAGAAAAGAATAATAAAGCTGTTCCCGCCCGGTTTCGAACCGAGGACCTTTCGCGTGTTAGGCGAACGTGATAACCACTACACTACGGGAACTGGCTGACTGCTCACTGCCCCCCTCACCAAACATAAGCCTCCCCTGCATCACCAGCAGGTGTCATGTGATCCACACAGCTACAGCTGACACCAACCAAACAGCAACAACCGGCAACAACCGGCCAACAGTGTTTCTGTTTGGGAATCTGAGAGTAGAAGTTTAATATCTAATAATTATTTAATTACAGAGTTGCACTAAAATGTTATGAATGTACATTTTCTTTAAAGTGTGTGTTGATTTATGTAAGACGACAAAGAGAAACAAACACAAAGGAGTGTTCTGAAGCGATGAAAGTCAGTGACTCAATTCATGTGCAAAGACTTGATAACAAAATCGCTGCACACATAATCAGAGTAGCTGGCATGGAGAGTTAATACATGCTGGACGCAACAATCAAAAAAGCACGGCTTGTTCTTTTGATAGGGCAAAATTAATAAACTGCTGCTTTAATTTGTCCTTTGTGTTTCATCTCCGTTTTCCTCTGCTGCTCTCAGGCTGATTAAACATTCATTCAGCTGCAGAAAGCTTTTTATTATTCCTTTAATTAGAACGCAGCTCAAAGTGCACGGCTCCTTGGTTTTAGCAGGATTACAGGAACTGCTTGTGCAGTGATTTAACCTGTTTTATTCCCAGTTCACACATCACACTGCAGTAAAACTGCTTCACAGAATCTGAACGGGACTATTTTTAGACCTATGGGCCACATAAGCATCATGTTTACATGTTCATCAGCTGTGAGTCTCTTTACTACGCAGCTGCTGATGTCACTGCGCCCATAGGTCTTTAAACTCAGTTGCCATGTTGCCTTCTCCCATCACTGCTAGTCTGAGCCAATAGGTGCAGATTTTCCAACTACTGAGAGCTGTGATTTGCAGAGTATTCTTTGAACTCCGCGAGCAGTGTGTGATTCATCTACGGCACCGGTAAGCACACACACACGAGTGCGAAACTTGCAGACTGCATGACCCTGCCTGCAGCCTGAACGAGTAATAGGCCTGTCATTTATGCAGTAATAAAGGGCAGATTGTTTCTTTAATATTCTGCATTTGAGTTCAACATCTCTTTCTTTGTTCAAAAGTGCTTTAATGTATTTTTTTTCCTTAAAACCAACACTATTTGCATGTGAATTCGAGATCATAATAAAATCTTTAAGCAACAATGATATAGATTAATTCAGGAAAAGGTTCATATTAGTTAATATTAATCAAGACTAATATATATTAAAAACAATTTAATTTGCTTATTTTTGTCAGAGTCACCAAATGACTCTGATGAAGGCGAAAAGAATTCAGGTTTAAAAAAAAATATATAAAAAATTCTTGTCTGACAAAAAGAATCAGCATATTAAATTGTATAGCCATGGACAAAATTAACTTTATTAAATCATCTATTAAAAAAAAACCCGAACAAAAACTAAGAATTAATGTTTCCCTGGATATTTCTGCATATTGGCAACTCAACAATTTCAGCCCCTCAGCATTGAGAGCCTAGACCAGGGGTATTCAAATAGATTCGGCCGGGGGCCACATCTGCAAAAGGACTGTATGGAGAGGGCCGCACAATTTGAAAATGTGGGGGTTTTCAAAATGTATTTTGCACTCAAAGACGAAGACTTATGTATATATAATACATTTGTATTATACATTTGAATATATCTAGTTTACATATGAATTATGTATTAATTGTCTCCAGATATAGTCATTGTGAATGTTAAATATAATATTCAGATAAAGAAATATTATTTTGAATGCAAGTTCATTTTGAAACCATGCATTGTGCAAACTTAATGAAGTTGATATTGACCTACTTTTAATAAAACACGCCATAATGACAAAGCACCACTTTCCACCAAGATTTCCTTATTTGAATATTATATTAAGCATTGACCACAAGCATTTCAGTCCATAGTAGCCAGTTTGATGTTATAAATAAGCAACCAAAATATTAACCATAAGCTCCTTTATTAATGACACATCTGTGCATTATATCAGCAAAACTAAACAATCATGAATTATAGGAGGTTTAGAAGTTCATCTGAAATGCAAAGTTCTCACTTATTCAAATGAAAGAAATGTCAGGCCAATCCTAGAAGCCTAATGATGTCAACAAGTCCTCTATACAACGGAGGTTAATAATAACGTGACAAACATTAACACTGTGCAACACTGGCAAAAAATCCGAAGTAAAAAACATCTCCAACAGAGATTAACATGTACAAACTCTATGCATCGTTAACCAACTAAAAAAAGGCTACCAAGCATCTTAAACATTCTCTGCACACATTACAAATAAAAATCGCACCTTGTGTGAACGCATTCCTGGCATGGCTGTCTGCCTGTGTGTCTGCCTGTGTCTGTTAGCTGTTATTAACTGTTCGGTTTTTTCCCCACTTATTCCACCGAACACCGAAAGTGGTTTTTTTTTGCTATTTTCGGCCGAACATTCGGTGCATCACTATTATAAAAAAAAAAAAAAAAAAAAAATTTTTTTTTTTTTTTTTTTTTTTCAACAAACACCCCCTTCTTTGAAATATGACCAGGGGCCACATAAAAGCTCCTGGCGGGCCGCATGTGGCCCGCGGGCCGCCAATTGAATAGCCCTGGCCTAGACTGTGAAGACACACATGTCATCTGCTGCAGCCGAACAGATTTGTTCTTGTGATGAACCCTCATATTTCTTAAGGACAGATCTGCAGACATGTTCTCCACCTGTCTGATTTTACACAGTTTGTTTTCAAGCTCATTTAAAACTCACCCATCAAGGTGCGTGAGATTTAAAACACGATCAGACCTCATATCTGATGTCCTACTTTTTTTTTTTTTTTTTTCATGCAACCTTTGATTATTCAGATCACACTGGCGAAATTCAAAATTTTTCTTGTTTGGTCATTTAAAAAAAAAAAAAAAAACATGAACAACCAAGAACCACTCCTACAAACTTATGTACAACCTCTTCTAACAACTTTCCTGTCACTGTTGCAGCAGGTGATTAAATCTACTTTACAAACTCTCCCCACCTAATTAGATGATCAATGCCTCGTGATCGCCAAACTGAGATTGAAGTCGCCCTGCACACGTCTAGCTGTATGGCCGGAAGCGAGGTGGTGACCGCAAGAATCAGCCAGACAATGCTTTACTGACCTCCTGCTCCCCTGCTGGAGCTCATTAACCAATCACAACCCTGCACACAGAGCCATGGATTAGGGCCAATAAAGGGCTACGCCCGCCGGTGGGGACAGAGTAGACAGATTTATGTGGCCTATATATATATTAAAAAAAAAGGCCATTAAGGGACTAACTGGTAATTCAGGCAGGTGGGAGGGATGAAACTCTAATATCTCATCTGCACTTATCAACTCACTCAAAATGCAGCGGAGGTGAGAAAGGGGGATGAGTCGGGTGGAGGCGTAATTCTGCTCCACGGCAAAGCCAGCTCCATTGTTTCACAGCTAAGCTGGGCGTTAGTCCACAAAGAAATCACATCAAACCTGCCCAGAAAACAGGTCACCAGACACAGCACCTAAAAGACATACCTGCTACGTCCAGTAACAGCTTAATCATCATTTGCTGGGACACAAATGATTGGTTCTAGTCCAATTAGTCTTCCCACTCAGCCTCCTGTCTCATCAAACTGTGGCTTAATTAATTGTGGCTGCAGGCTGGAGGAGTGAGGACTTTTCCCCGATGTGCTTCCTTACATCGATACATCCTTCAACATGCAAATTCCTCTAAACATCCCTATAATTGAGATGATGCATGCCTCAGCTGCACACAGACGGCAGAAGCAAAATCCCTTCAAGTCTGCCGCCTGTCTCCTTCAAAAAAATAGTGGTGCTTCTTTAATAAAAAATGCATATCATGAAACATTTTTCTTCTTTCAACATGGAAAAAAAGAAGAAAAAAAACAGCCCATAGGTCTCTGTGATGTTGCCTTTATGGATAACTATAGAAGATGATTTGATCATAACCAGCTCCTCATCACTTATGTACAAGCCAAATGCAGAGGAGGAATAAAGAAAAACCAGAGAAAATCTGACACGATCAAAATCTGCACATCCAAATCTGCAACTGCAATTTTACCCACACATGGTGACATTCAACATGAATGGATGGATGGATGCGTGAATGAAAGGAGATTTAGAGGAGTTGAGTGAAATGGGATTTCTGCGTAAATCAGATGCATTTTAACTGAGAAAAAGCTACAGAAACCCTCCTTAACAATGCCGTTTACTTTAAAACACAGAGCTCTGCACTGACAATAGAAGAGCAAATCAATACCAAACCTACAGGTCAATTCAATAAAGTCTGGGCTTGAGGTGAAATCCCCATTTAATACAGCATGACAGTGGTCAGCTTTCCTCAAGCTTCTGTTGAATAATGGAAAAGACGCAAGCAAAGGTCAGGCCAGCTTTTAAAGTTGGACTTAGTGTTCTGAAGCTGTTTATTATGCACACAAATTAAAATCCAAAATGCTTGTGAAGCAGTCAGGATGAAAATGAGGACTGCTGAATAAACATGCGCAAAGACTAAGTGAACCCACCTCAAACATCCAGGACCTCCATCTCCGTTACGCAGATTTAGCTGCATTTACAGAGGTATGCATATAATCTAAACAAGCTTATTGGGTTCCCGTCCATCGTTCAAACTAAAAGCATCTGGAGGTAAATTATAACAACAAAAAAACACAAAAAGAATGACAGATTTGTGTGTGTTTGTGTGCCATGTTTAGGTAAACAGATCCTTCAACAAAGGGCTGCTGAACCATTTCAATATTTATATTTTCACCAGATGAAAAAAATTGCCGATTCTGAATGAATAAAAATCCTTCTTCGATATAATTGCAACATTTTCAAATTTTTTCATGAAAGCCAAGCGAATAAAGAATCATGTCTGTTTAACCCTCACTTGTGTATGCTAATGCACCCAAATGTTGGTTCAAACGCAGTTCAATGTATGTTAGATGTACATACAAGCATGTGTTTAAAATGCCAAAGGGGCATATTAATGATTTATCCAGAGGGTGAAGTTAGCTGGAATTACCAGCAGAGGGAGCTGCTCAGACACCGAGATCGGATTAGTTTCAGTGTCTGATGCTGTTTAATTATCAATATAGGTTCTTTGCATTGATGGAGGCTGGATGAAGAAAGCGCCCGGAGTGAGATTAATTTGATATTTAAAATTAAAAAAAAGAGGAGATTTTAAAATCATATTGATTTTCACACTTGAAGACATCAATCTCCCATCCGCCTCCGGGGAATAAGAAGTCCATCTAATGTCTGTGCCTTTTCCAAAAAAACAATATGCATTCTCTCCCATATGAAGCAAATGTGATTAATCTTTAAATAGACTTCCGTCTAACATTAAATACTCTTAAGATAAAATGAAATCAAATACATGAACTTTGAATCTCACTAAAGGCTCAAGCACAAAAAAAAGAAGCATATTACTTTTTTTTTATGCCAGTTGGTAATAGTTTTGACCTAACTATCAGCACCGCCTCCACAGTAGTTAATAAATCAACTGGACACAAACAATAGGGGCCTGTGCACTCAAAGACCCAGCGAGAGAGCCCTTGGACAGGAACACAGAAAATAAAAGAGGCAGAGCAGATGGAAGTGACAGTGATGACACAGTGATGAATGCAGGAGGAGAAATGGGATAAAGAGGAGATAAAAGGGACAAAACACAGCTTTGTGAACGACTGTTACTTGTGTGTGTATGTGCGCGTGTGTCAGTATGTCAGCTATAGACCTTTTGTCTGAGCAGCTTGCTCCGCACGCGGCCCCATAGTTTGGCCCCGGTGTTGGGGTGCCTCTTGAGCACGGGCGTCTGCGGCTGGCTGGACAGATTGTGCTGGTTCTGGTCCACGCAGCAGTGCTGCTCCAGACGCTCACACACCGAGTTCAAGTTCACATCCGATACCAGGATCTCTGTCATCACAAAGCCGCTGAATTCCTCTTCAACCAAAACACAGGTGGAGGAATTGTGCGACTCAGAAGGAGGAGGAGGAGGAAGAGGAGGAGGTGGAGGAGGAGGAGGATGGATCCCGAAGTAACCCCCTTACTGATCACTGGACCAGGTGCCGGAGAGTCACAGCAGGAATGTTGAAGAGAAATGCCAGATATTCACTTCAATAAAGGAAAAGGTGATGGTCAGAAGCAGAGCAAGATGTTGCCATGGTCTCCTTGGTAACGCTGATGGTAATTCCAGGTAGAGCCCTGTTTCTGTGAGTTTACTCCGCCGTCAGCTGCCAGCATCTCCTCGCTGTGCAATCTGACTTCCACCACGGCAAACGCAAAATGCAGAGTGCTAGAGCGCAACGGAGTGAGGGAGAAAATAGAGGGAGGGACAAAGGAGGGGTATAAATGAGCTCCTGACCAGCCATGCTTCTCCAGATGTTGATAGACACACCTCCAAAGACGAGAGGGAGGGCGCAGTAAACCGTGAATGGGAGGTGAGGAGGGAGAGGGGGAGTGAAAGAGAAGAGGAAGGAGGAATGGCTAAACGCTGTGCTGTGTTTTGGTCACCTCTTTGAACCCCTGTCAACCTTTCCCAGAGATGGTCAGCAAACTCAGGATGTGAGTGTGATGAAGAGAGGACAAGACGGCCTAAAAGCAGCCACACCGCCAGACCCTCGCTAAATATTAAGAGTCTTCCTTCGTTCTTCCTCCTCCTGCATGTGTTTGAGTTGCTGGGCCTTTGTCTGAATATTGCCTCTCCTCTCCACAGCTCTCTGATTTTTCATCAGTCCTGTTTGTTGACATTGGAAAGTGGGCTCAAACACAACGGCACGCCTGCACGTCCTGGGAGACGCAGCGAGCGAGTCTCCATGTTTATTCAACAGGACAGCCAGAGCTGCTTGCTCTTAAGAGCCGTATTCCTCTTTGTGATGGATCAATAAGGGGCAAGGGAGTCGGTGTATGCCTGTCAAGCCCCATCTCTGCACTCCGTGTCACATTTGAGTGAAAGAGAGAGAGAGGGGGGGGGGGGGGTTCTTCAGCCCAGGAAAGGTTATAGATGCAGGGATGCATTTTAAAACCTCCTGAATGGTGGTTGTGATTCCAAAACACTTCACTGATGAGCAGACGTCTGCAGGGTGATTTTACAGTAATTCACAAAGAGAGTCACATACGCAGATAAGAGCACGTTACAATATCCTCATATGTTTGGAGGTGGTCCCAAACAGCTGTGTTTACAAGGATGTATATCGAGATGCATCAATATTTAATCTGAGATTTTTTATTCTAAAGAAGACATTAAAAGCAGTAAATACAGAGGAAAAACTTTAATATCCCCATCACCTTATTTATGATACAATATATCACCAACCTCCGTACTCTAGAGGATGAACAACTAATGTATCTAGTAAATATAAAGAAGGTCCATCTTAAAGTAATAACTCTCTTCAGTAACAGACCACAGGGGTAACGTCATCACGGAAAACAATGGTGCGACAGCATGGCGTAAAAACATGTGGGTGAGCGTGTGCTCTGTGGTGGTGAGAAAACAGCGAGCAGATGGGAAGGGTGACGCTCCGGACCGGTCTGCATGTCTGACTTTGTAACCGAAAGTCTGGGAGGAGGAGGGGAGGTGGTGTCTCAGTACGGACGAGACCTCGTCCAACCCTCGCCACAGAGTATTTTTAACTCGCAGGGTTCGTAACCATGAGACACACACGCTGCATGCGTCACCACTTGGAAAGAATGTCTGGGAAAACCATGTTTTCAAAAAGGGACCAAAAAAAAATGAAACCCACAGGGAGATGGGGGATATTTTGGGGAGAGATGGGAGAGAGGATTAATGCCAAAAAAGCTGCGTCCAAGGTAACGCTCGTATAAAACTAAGAAACTTTTGCCATAAGAGGCTTCTGCCATCACAACATCCATGAAAAAGACGAATGGAAGTAGAAAAAAAGTCTAAATCCTATTAAGACATTATATTATTATCAGGAAAAGCCGAAAATAAACACTCTTACAATTGAATAACAGACTCTCAAAGCCGAGGGAACGTAAGAAAAGACATCGTGACTTCCATTGAGCACGAATCCTTTAAAGTCACTTGAGCCTTTATTTCACATTAGACAACAAACATTACAAAAGCCCTTTGAGCAAACATGTCCACTATGTTATTTGGTATGTTATGAGAGGACAAGGGATAAGTCTTCAAGATTAAGGTTTTGAAGGGTAAATTTAAGAACTTCAGATTCAACAACAATGAAAGAATTGTTTAAACACGGTGGTGGACGCACTGAACTCCGACTATTCGAGAAGAACCACTTCAAAATAATCTCAAACCTAATTTAAAACAACTCAGTAGGGTCCTCGACAATATCTGTGGACCGCGCTTAAAAACCCCAACTGAAAACCCTGTCAGCAAACATGATCCGACACCCAAACAGACTCCTGGCAGAAGCTTGTCACTGTCTCGATTCTGGGACACTGGAAATGAGCAGTGATTCACCTTGCTTTATCACCCCCCCCCCCCAGCAGCCGGTGTCTGTGTGACGAGTTCAACCAGAGTCCAGCACTTCACAGCCCATCGCGTCAAGAAAAATCACTCAGCGGACACGTCTTCATGTATGAACACCCCGCACGGATCGCAGACTTGTTCGGTACGTTCACAGCTCACTCAAACCCAACTTTACTTCACGTGTTGCATTCAAACGCAAAACACTACGATATGGATATTCTGGGGTAAAATAGTAAACCATTTCAGCTCTGCGGTCCTGTTGGCTGGATGGCGGTTCGCTCTGTGTGCTGTACGAGGAGCAGAGTATGACCCACTTGTTAGGGTTTTTTAAACTTATTATTATTATTTAAGGCCTTGGATAGAAAAGACGCACGACTGAGATAAATTAACTGCATGAGATGACTAATCATGTGAGACCTTGAGCTAGGAGACATGGGAGTGATAAGGAGATGAAAAAAATGCAAGACGGGTAGGAGGATGGAAGCGGAGAGAAAGACGGCGCTGAGATCTTGTGGGAATGGACGAGTACATGAAAGAGGAGAGTAATTAGTAGAAATGTGCATCTTTAAGCTATTTATTTTGTGTGTCTTTGCCTTTACAGTGAATTCAAGTGAGCAGATTTAATTTTTTTTGTACTCCATCTCTGTGATCCACATCTGATGGATGTGTGTACACCCCCACTTTTACCACCTGAAAAGGATGAAGTGGGAATAAAAAATTAGTACAGGAAAGTTTAACTTTCTGTGCAAATATTGTTTTCTTCTTCTTTGTCAGTCAAACCAATAATTCACATCTGCCAGTGGTGAAGGATTAACCTTCCTAACACATCCTGACCAGGAAAGGATTACATGCTAACATAAATGATTGTAATTTCAAATATGTAAATAAAAGGATTTGGTTACAACATGAAAAGCAGAGAAAGCAGCGGCTTTAGCCCTGAGTGCCTTCGCTCTGACATCACGGCCAGCTCTGGCTCTCAATTATAGATGGGCTGGGTGGCACGTCCCCTTGTAAAGTTGCTCCGTGTGACCACACAAGAGGGGGAGCGCGGCACTGAACTCGGCACCCATTTCCAAACTGTGGTGGGTGTGTAGCTGCTCGCTGACAGACTCTTTTCTCTTGGTCCTCGAGTCTCCTGGCTCCGCTCCTACGGGGTTTCAGCTGGACTTTACTGATCAGAAAGGCTGTTAAAGGCCACAGATATAGTAATTTATCAGCAGCAGCCCACCAACATGACTAGAGCAGCTCCAAATTCCATGCTTTCCTAACCAAGACTGGATGCTCTTGCAGTCACTCGAGTGCTTTTGCCATGTGGCGAATGCATAAGATCGTGGAACATTGTACATCTGCTGCAAACATCTGCCTGTAAATCTTTGTAGCTGTTCTTCACTTTATTTATCCCTTTAAAGCAACAAGACAACCACTTGGCTGTGATGCCAACCCGAATAAATTAGGATGAATTGACAAATCTGTGAGCAATATATAAAGCTGCATGGTGGCTCAGTGTGAAGGTCCTGGGCTGTAGTTTCTGCCAAAAGACTGGAAAGCTTGAATGAATGAATGAATGAATGAATGAATGAATGAATGAATGAATGAATGAATGAATGAATGAATGAATGAATGAATGAATGAATGAATGAATGAATGAATGAATGAATGAATGAATGAATGAATGAATGAATGAATGAATGGTTTATTTCGGTTACATTACATTATATGCAACTTAACTTGTGTGCATGTAACTGACAAAACATTATCATACATACTGTATCAACACTAATCAGTTTCACACAATAAACAATAAAACACAAACTCTGTGTAACCGAAAAAGGAGTAGGCTGAAGCCGAAGCTTATTTTTGCCTATCCTGTACCTTCCAAAAGATAACCCAGTTTATCAGTAATACGGCTTGGATATTTCATTGTCAAAAAAAAACAACTATTTTTACAGTCATCGTCAATCCATCCAGCTATCATCTACAGCCAATTCATCCACGCCAAAGATGCATTTACTTGAGCACAGACACAACATGAAGCATCTTACTTTTGGACTTTTGCCTACCACGTGGTCACATTCATCATTTTTTTTCACAACCTGCAGTTACCAGAGGAGCAGCATGTATGGTAACCTTGCGTTCGCATGTGGTGTCCGTACCTGTACACATGTGTGCTTTCACATTGTTCACGTTAGCTCCGTAAAGTCACTATTGTTAACACCTGAAGAAGCTAATGCGGAACTAAGCTTATTTGGGATTTACATGTTGAAAAATGATGAAAGTGAAATGAAAGGGGAACAACCGCTGAGCTTATTCGACTAACTCATTGGAAAATGACAAAGTGCTGCATGTTAATCGGCTGCATCTCTCTGTGGACAGTGATTGGCTGACAGTGTAGGCTGGGTGATGGTTACAGCTGCGAACCGGGTTGTGAGGAGATAATTCAATCAAGTTTAAGTCGACAGATCGCTATAAGTATGTTTATGGGATGACCCAGTCCGCCTCTTTGATCTTTTCTGCTGCTTTCGTTGCAGCTTAAGAAAGAGGAAGGGGAAACAGAGTTACAAAAAAAAAGAAGAGAGGAAAAAAAAAAGTGCGTGTGTGCATGTGTGTGTACGTGGGGCTTTCAAGGGAGGATCCATAAGGATACGGCAAGAGTGCTAAATGCAGAGGCGGGGGGAGGTTTGGCAGGGTGGGAAATCACAGCCTTGGGGTGCTCTACAGATTATTCCTGCTTCTCTTTCATCTGAGCCGTTAGGGGCATCTTCCTGCGATAAACCGCTCCATCACTTATTAAGCACATTAGAACAAAAGTGGTGGAGGAGAGTCAGGATGGGGGGGGGGAAGGAGCAATGAAAGGCTTTCACTAGCATGTAGCCTGAGCCTGTTGTGTGTGGTTGGGTGTGGTTGGGATGAAGTCGGGCACAAAGTGCATGCTCTTTCAGATCAGGGTGTAAAACAGGCAGCGAGCCAAAGGATGTGAGTACAGCGAGATAATTTAGTCATTAAAATTAACTTTCAGGTAAATCTATTCACAAATCAGTTTTGTTTTTCCTCACTAATGGATGTTTTGGAGTGCGATCAGTGAGTTCTGATGTAGGAAAAAATATCAGTGAGAAAGAGGAGCAAACTGAGGCAGAGGAGATGAAAGACAGAGAAGCCGACTGATGCAATAGTAAATAGTCGAGCAGCAAAGCTGAAGGTTCTGCATGACAAACCTTCATCCAAAGAAGGAGGTCACACTGCATACACACTGATCTTTAAATCAATGCAATTTCCTTAAAAGTTAATTATTGTTTTCTCAGCCTCTTTCGTTCTTATTAATTTCAATGTCTATTCGAAATGAGCCTCTTGCAATTTTATTATGATTCTTATTATGATTCTATTCAGCCTGTTCAATACTCATTAAGCTCAGTGGAGCCTCAGTATACGAACCACAGCGTCTACAATCAGATCTTTTTTTTTTGTTATGGTCACAGCTGGAACAAGTCTTTTTACTCAGAATCAGCACTGACGCATAATTGTGCTGTTCTGAGGCTGAGGATGTGTGCTTGGGACACCGGGAATGACTTTAATGAAAAAGGCGTGAGCACAACCTGCTTGGTGGAGATGACTTCAGCTAAACAACAGATAGAAAATGTGTACAAATGTGAGCAGAATCAAAGCTGGAGTTTACTTAACGATGAAAGCACCACAGTTCATTTTTGTTAGTGGTGTGTCAGGGAAGGCATTGTGTTCGTCCACTGCAGATTCAGCTATGATGGATCTGGCCAGTTCAGCCGCTTGATGTAATTTAGTGTATAAAAGATGCAAATGACAAGCCAATGCTTTGTGGATTGCCATTAACAAAACCTCCAGTTTGTCAATCAGCAGCTGCCATCCTGGGCTCCAGATGTGTCGAGGGAAGATTTTGGCTTCAAACACGAGGACACTGGCAGCCAGGGCCCACTGACTACTAAATGTGTCTAAGTCTTCCGCCTTAGTACAATTTGAAGCTGTATAAATATTCAGCTCGTTGCAACGTTGTCATGAAACCTGCCAGACTTCTATGAAGTACAGCTTGAATCTCGTCTGCATCACACCAGGCAAAAGGGCGCAAGCTAAGATATTAAGACGTCCAAGAAAAATCTTGAGAATAGCAGTCTTCTCTGTTTCAGCAAGTATTTCTGACGCCGGCTGAACCCGAGTGAGATTCTTTCCTGTAAACCATCCACCTCTTTGCTGTAATGCAGATGTAAACTGCACCACGCTGAATCTGAGTTTTCTGCTCGACTGGGATGAGGTTGCGTTATATCTGAGCAGCATGACCCAGTTCCAGTGATGAAGAGAGCGCAGCCTCAGAGGACCCAGCTGCTGCTGACCTGCTTAAATAATTCATCCTAAGAGTGTAGCCACTGCTGACTGGACGCAGCCACCTGGAAGACTTTTACCAGACCTTGCTGGGCCTTGGAGAGGAGGAAGTGACAGGGTGATCTTGACTTACCTGAGAAGCAAAAGCATTACTGCACTGGTATTAAAGCGTGAGATGGAAACGTTTGATCATCTAAATGATCCGGCAGGAGGATAAGAAACTGCTTTGAATGAAAAGTCATGATTTAAACGGTTCCGTATTGTTTTCAAAAATTTGAGATCAATAATAAAGAAGAAGACTGGTTTGATGCGAAAAGGATAGCTCTTCACTCTCTCCCGGAAAAACCTCACACCCCCGAGCTCAACTGAGCAGCACTTTTATGTGCATGTGCATGCCACCTGTCTGCTGATGAAGACTTAGTACCGCATTCATTTTTCATCTCCCGTGTCACTGTTTCCCAGCTTGCTAAGCACATTACTTTGACATCTGCTACATGTGGCAGATTTCAAATCTCAAATTCTTCTTTTTCTTTTTTTTTTAAATTGGCTACTATATTTCTGATGGAAGTGAAAGAAAAGAAGGATTCTCTGTCGGAAAAGAACGCCCTCTCTTTCTGAAACTTGCACGTTTTATCAGCTGCAGCAAAGTAGATTGAGACTTGGCATCTATTGGCACTCATCGATTTGGAGTTGTTTTTTTTTAATTATAAAAAGACATTCACACGCATAGATGCTTACTTCCACATTTGTCTAAATTACTTTATATTACTAATGAAGTGCAATCTCTCAATTTCATTAATGTCTTAACAGAGGTGGCAAAAGCCCCGGCAACAAAGCATCAGCTTAGCGAGCTCTGATGTTATCAGTTCCAGCAAAACCAGGTCAGGTACTCTGTCACGGAAAAATCCATCCTCCCTCTTTTTTTCTTCTTTGTAACTAGTGAAAATGAAGCTTTTAAAGAAACCCCATTTGGAGGAGAACAATCCATTAACTTGCGAGAAGAAAAATCAATGATTTAATCAATAAAGGGTCCGTGAGCTTCAGCACCCAGCAGGGACCGGGCTGCTGTGGTGACCAGAGCAGGTGCAGAAAACCACCTCAGGCTTACAAAGCCAAGATGTAGCTTTCCTCCTCTGTAACTAAACTTTCCTCCTCTGATACTTTATTCCTTCTTTTTCCAGATATAAATAGTGCATAAATAATAAAAATTAGAGACTAAACAAGAGTGATTTCCACTACTTATTGACACCAAGCAGCCTGTGGCAGCCCGTGAGGACAGATCAGGGTGGATCCTGACTGCAGCTGACCTGCCTCCTTTTACGCTAACCTAATAAAAAAAATCACCAGGTTGCTGCAGAGGAAGATGCGATGAACCCAAGCAAGTCTCCCGCAGCTCCTGGATCACATCACTAGAGTACACAGCCATCTCCCAGCTATTATACAACCCACATTACATAACTCAAACAGTTTGGGACTGTGAAATAGACTTTTGCGGTGCCCTCTCGCAGACACCCACTCATCCCTTTGAAAGCAGGGATAGCAGAGGGAACAGGTGAAACCGCCGCGCCTCCGCCCCCACCAGATCAACGCGTTTTAGGATCCTGCCAGGGACATTTTTCCTCAAAAAATACTTGTTTGGATTAATTGACGACATGCTGGTTATGCAATGTGCCGCTTCAAGCGAAGGCAACGCAGAGAGAAGACTTGTCATCTGAGAAACACTGAGAGCTGCAGATAGCAGCGTTGGATGTCCAAGGTTATTTAAAGAAGTTAATTTCACCGCAGCGTAAAGAGGACATCGCTCAGTGCTTGTTAGGCAATGTAAAGAAAATTTCAACAAAAAGACACATTTTGAACAGCACATCGTCCTTTATAGAACAATAAATACAGTTCAAGTGTTAAAAGTTGAAGAGGAAGAGAAGAATATCTGTAATGTGTAAAAAGGCCTTAAAGACTAATGTTGCTGACCACTCCTGCAGGTGTCTGGGCCTTTTATATCAAAAACAACAACTAAAACCTTCCATGAGGGCTTCTGCAGTGAAATCCCCAGACCAGGCATTCCTACAGCGTGCACAATTGCACCAGGAAACAAGCAGCCTCCCTCCCTTGCCTTGGGACAGGAAGTCATAAAGCAGGATCAAACGTCTGGCACAGCGCCGTCGTGCCATATGAGCGGTTCAGTGTCATGGGAGATCGTAGACTCAACAACAAGTCGAAGCAATTACAATAACCAGAGTTATGGAAACTGGATGCATCTGGTTGCTGAGGGTTTGATGCTTGTGAAGTCTGTTCAGGAAGCTGAATTATCTTCAGTTGCATCTCACTTGTGCACTGAGGTATCAACTTGTCAAAAGAACAAGCAAAGTGGTCTTCACCAACTCAGTTTTACATATCAGGACAAAGTAAAAACCATTTGGTCCTTACCATATATCAAAATTAGGTAAATAAAACCTTAAATAGCTTAGAGGATGTTGTTATTTCTGCTAAAGCTCAACAGAAATTGAATCATGCAGCAGGACAAAGATGCCAAACAAACTGACGGATCTACGACAGAATGAGAGAAAGCGATATTGTAGAGAGAAATATTACTTCACGTTGCTAAAGGTGGATCTACAAGCTGTTAAATTGTGGTGTGCACCTAGTTTTTACACCATGTCTTTGAATTATAGCTTAGTTTTTTTAAATCAAGGTGCAAAACGTCCTGTGTTGTTTAATAGAGATAATATTTACCTTATTCTAAAACCTGGTTAGGACCTGTTTATTTTTTTCAAGTCATAATCTGTCACATAAAAGCAATTCCAACGACTGTACGTTAAACAAGAACAAGTTTTGTCCCACTACCACCGGGTGTGAGGACCTGGATAGGCCTGCTGCAACAAAAAGAAAGAAAAACGTGTGAGCCATGTTCTCAGAGCACTCAAACTCTTCAGGAGTTAAAAGCTTTCCAGAAATGATACATAAACTTATTTAATGCAAGAATTTTCAACAGTTCAGTCAGAAAAATGTTCAAAAGAAAGAAACAGAGCAGGAAGTCCACTGTGAAAGCTCATGTTCACAGCCGCGTTAGAGGTCAAAGACTGGATAAGTCTTTGAGCCAAACCAGTAGTTTTGGGTTTTAGCCTTGGTTTAATGCTGAATCAAAGCCTGGCATGAATTGTCAGGGGGGACTTCCTTAGCTATCAGATTGCATGTTCAAGGCCCGCTCCCTCATATCTTGAAGGTATATCCTGTATGTGGGCTCCTTGAGGTTGGGGGCACTTGAAGACAGCTGGATCACCACAGCAGCATCTGTAACACTCCCACATGCAAAAACTCAAAATAACAGCTGCAGCTCCTCCAGCTACTGGTGAAGAGTCACCTACTGTTTCATCCTCATATGGGGGGGACGGAACACAAGCTCATATTCAGGTACTGTATCAACCAGAAAGCTTGGAAACTAAATAAGTTAATAACATAGCATTTTAATCAAATTGTCTTATTTAGATATTATAAGTACCCTACAAGAGCTTATCCGCCAGAGCTGTACACCCTCACAAGCACGTTCTTGTTTTTCCTCCCTGAGAGTGCCAGTGTGAGAACTCGCTCTAGGGTGCCAGCCAGTGCGTTTGAAGACGGATCCGAAAGCTGTCTGAGTATATAGATATATAAGTACTTCAACAAAGAATGTAGGGCACAGAGACGAGCAGTACCCTAGGAATGAGTGCACAGGCACATATACACCCGCTGCTCTTAGCAGACAGCGGGGGGGAGGCTTATCTCTCAAGAACTGCTACTGGAATTTTTTTGTAGGAATGTCAATGAACAATAAAATGGAAATGTGAGTGGAAAGCACAAACATGCAACATCAAACTCACATGCATAGTCATTGCACGTGACATCGTTAGATCTGACCTGCTTCAGCTTTTGATGAGGTTAGAGAAAAAGCACAGAGTATTCAACCTGATGGATTCTCCACCACGCTTCTGGGGAAACATTTAGCGAGCTACTGCGGAGCAGTGAGGGTGAAGTAAGCAGCAAATGCACCCAACTGGCTCTTTTTAAGTAAACATAATCAAGAAATGGCTCAAGGTTTATTTACGCTGCTTGATAGATGGAAATTACATCCCTGCAGAAAGGCAGGGATGAATCCAACAGAAGCAAACTATTTTTAGTATTCAGGCTGAAACTACAACACATGACAAACAAACAAAAACTAAATCAACAAGCTTCTGCTGGACTATACATTTTTGATTGAGTCTGCTCTCCTGGTGTTCCCTCCAGCATATCTTCAGTTCCTTGAAGGAGCCAGACCTCATACAGGCCTCAGAAAAGACCCACCATTCTGCATAATGAAGTGTGGAACCACAGTGGGTTTAAGTAGTTGCTCAACCTCAGAGGCCAGTTGAGACCAGAAAGAAAGTATCTTTGTTCCTGCACAATCATCAGCTTTAAACAAATAACTGAGGGGGAAAGGAAAAGAAATATATCAACACTGCAGCTTTTAAACTGTCCTATCCCAGTGTGGGATTCATCAAGAAGTCCAGAACTACTGATAGATATCCATCACAACTCTGGCCTCCAGAGTGACCACTTTAAAGCCAGAACGGACTCTCAGGGATGCAGCGTGTCGCTGAGGCTCATTTACTTTAATATGGGCCAGCAGGCAGCCAACAACAACAAGACCATGAGGAAGAAAGTATTCCTGTCTCACTGGGATTTGAGGGATAAAGAAAAAAAAACAGCCTGATCTGCTGGTTGGAGACTTGGTTCTGTCAGTGCTGTGGAATCTGATTAGGAAAGAAAAGTGAGACGCTGAGGGGTGTCTATGTAAACCTGTTCCTTGTTGGAAACCCTTTTTTTAGTCTAAGCAGCTCTTTTTACCAATGTCTTCTGATTTCTTTCTTTCCTCCTTATCCACGAGGGACCAGAGTCATACAAAAACTAAATGTTCCCAATAACATGTACAGAAAAGCCCTGTAATGCAAAACTACTTTAGATGATGCCCTTTCACAAGTCTCACACTGTAGTCCTGGGCGAGAAACTGAAAATTTACAGTTACCGACATTCACCGTGATGACCGACATCAATTCTCTTATGTCGGTAAATTCTGTGTTTTGGTAATAAAAAGAAAAGAAACGTCTTTGAGTGTTTTGACTGTCGGCTGATATGCTATTTTCATTCCCCTTTAAGACGTTGTACAGCCTGTGCGTAATCACGTGACTCCACCCATCCAGTCCGAACGAGAAGGCAAAACCAAGAAAATGGCTGATGGTTCAAACAAAAAGGCGGCTGACATAACAAGGCTCTCAAGTCTCACGCATTGAGTTTGAGACTCACGCATTTCAACAAGTTCACACGCTCTCACGCCACACACAGCATTTCTCAGGCTGAGAAATTAACGAGTCAGTGTACGCTACTGTGCGCTGAGCCCTCAGCCCATAGCAGCTGTCTGGAGTTACCAGCCTGTCAGCCAATCAGAGAATAGAATTTCTCAGCCAATAGAATCTTTAGTTGCCGGGTAAGGTCTGAGTTTAAGCTTCAAGAACTACATGAATGCTTACCGCAGGTAACATGAATTACAGAGCCATGTCAAGCTTCGTGCCCTCATCAATCAGACTCATAAACAGCTGATCTTACCTATTCATTTTTGTACCCGCTTTTATACATATTTTTAAAAAATCATTGTATTTATCACGCACTTAACGGGGGACTTATATTTTTTATATCTTTTTCTCTCATATTTTATCCATGCTATGGTTTTACAGCATCTAAGTCCAGCAGTATTTGTGATTGCCCAATGTATGTTGCTTTATATTGATTGTTTGGTTTGTTTCTGTACTGTCCTGTTGCATATGTTATCTGTACACGCACTGATGCTGATGCTTTTCCACAAATGAAGTTCCTAACGGATAAATAAAGTTATTTGTTATTTATTATTATTATAATTAAAACACAGAACACGAGCATTTATCGTTATCGAGGAAAAACTGCCCAATTAATCGTGATATTGATTTGAGATCATATCGCCCAGCCCTCGTCTCTCATCACTGTAATGATCTAAACTCCTCAGAAGGCAGGTAAGCCGCAGAGCACCCTCGTCCATCGACATGGACTCAACAGACTCAAAGCCGAGGTGAACCTCTGATAATCCGTGAGGCGGATCCTCGCAGTGTGCTGGCAGGCAGACAGAAACCAAGCATGAAATGAGGCCTCATCCCTCAGAGATGCAGGCTGGGACTGCGATGACGGGGATGAGGTTATTTTTCATCCTGTCACCTGCTGTCGATACACCACAGCCATAGGGGTGTGTGTATCTGAGGTTTATATGTGAGAAATCAGCCTGAATCAAAACGGATCTTCAGATACAAAGAACCGCGGGCAATGCATCATGGGATAGTAGCAGATAGATCTGGTTGATCAATCTGGCGGCAGAAAGTCACACACACACACACAGGTTGGAATTCAATAAAAATGTTTTTGGCGAGAAGGTATTTCGTAACTGTTCACTGATTTAACATCAGAGCATTAACCCCCATTTGATTCATCAGGACAAGAGCTGAAGATTTTAACCCTTCACAACCCAGGGCTTTGTTAAAACCCTAAACCTTCTAAAAACCTCAGGGTTTTCTGGAAAACTTCACACTGAGCACCACAGAAACTCAAACCATGAAAATAAAACTACTGCAACTTCCCTCCCATGACCAGTGGTGATGATGCGGGTTGAACAGGAAAAGTTCTGACTGGGTGACACAGAACAAAGGCAGTTCTTGGTGATTCAGTTTTCAAGGGTCAGGCTCCAATGTTACAAAACCGCTGAAACTCTGGGATATTTTAAAACCGGCCGAGTAAACTCATCCTGACGGACCACAAATGAGTAGCTGAAGTTGCTCCTGGTGTAGCAGTCCTCCTCTCTCGACCCACTCAAAGCTGTATCTGGATGTGGAATTGACAACCTCAGTGTTGGAGTATCTAAAATGTCTGTTACCAGTTATGTCTGATCTCTGACTCCATGAAATACAAGAGACATTCACGGGTTCTCTCTGGAGAGCTTTTCATTTCCCAGGCTGTGATGAGCTCCTTTGTTCTCACTTTAACTTCCAGCCTCACATAATTGGTCACCATCTGGGGCTCTCATTCCTATTCTCCTCCTTCATCTTCTCTCTTTTGTTCCCCACCAACTGCATATGTGCTACATCTGCATGTTGGTCGTAGGAAATCATAGCTCTGTTGTCAGCCCCTTATACTTTCGCTGAAAGATTATGTAATGTTATTATGAGGAACAATTATAAGGTCGGACCGCCTTCAATGTCTCAGGGTTTCATAGCATTTGGAGTGTTTTTGTCCTTTTTTATGGAGGAAAATAGGCAGATGGGGAGAAAGGGGACGATGTGATGGATGTCTCACAGAGGTCATCTGGTCTTAGAGATGTCTTTTCTTAAAACTTGAAATAAAACCCAATTGTATTTTTCTTTGCTGATTTTAGTTTTGACCTTTTCTGATTTTGACCTATTAGGATTTTCTTTCCTTTCTTTCTTTCCGCCTATAAAATACAATTGAGAGCATAAAAAGTCTCTTTGTTTCAACTTAAGATTTAATTATGTATTCACATGAAAGCAGTAGAATATGAATAACTGTTGCAGGTTAGAGGAAGCTCTCTGTGTTTCTAGAAATGTAAAAATAAACTCCTCCAGGTCACTGGATGGAAATATTTGTACAAAAAAACAAACAAACACACAGTTGAAAAAAAAACCATAGGTCAAGACTGTTTCATGCACCAGGTTACAGGTCCTTTACGTTATTCCCCTATTTGCCCTTATCTCACAATATCAAAATGCAATAAATGAGACACATTTGGCACAAAACCTCAACGTACTGCCCATTTAAAACAACAATCGCATCTGATCCACTCTGAACTAAATCATCTTCTTTTTCCCCAAACATATGAATATACACCTCATATTTGACACATTTTCCCAGACTGATTTTCCAGCAGCCAATAAAAATAAAGATTTTATACTGCATTATATGAACTGATGTGTATGAATATGAATTCATCTGCTCATGTATATTCGAGGTAATGCAGTACTTTGGAGGAGCTTTAATTTTTCCTGCACAATCATCACGTTGTTGTCACTGTTCTCTTCTGAAATCCATCTCAAGGCATCCATCTGTTCAATGTTTGGCCAATTCTTTCAAGCTGAAGCTACTTGCAGGTTTAAACCAAACTGCTAACTTTGGGGCTTTCTAAATCCCTAAAAACCTGTTATCCTAGCTCCAGAGTGTGCATCCGTCACCACACACGTCACAAATGAAGAGGTACATTGACTGGGGTGGGGGTGAGTCAGATTTCTGAGGGCTGGCTGTGCTGGTCACCAGTTACTTCAGTGATGTTATAAATCCTTCACTTGTGCTCACTAGCATCCCCTACTTTAAAAAATGTTTTTTTTTTTTTAAAACACGGTTCTCACTGTTTATCCTGTTAACCACAGGTCGGCTCAGCACTGCTGATTGTACAAAGGTAAACAGCAAAATTAGACATCGTTTAGTTGGAGACAACTCCAAGTCTAAATTTAGTTGGATTTTTCTTAAGTCTCTCTGAAGTTTTACCTCCATAAAGTCAGCGTTATGGGAATCAAAGAGTCCTTTGATCTGGTGTGAAATGTCTCAACGAATCGTTGATGGACTGCCATGAAGCATTGTAAAGACAGCGGAGGTTCTCAGCAGATGGGTTTAATATTGCTCGTTCCTCCCGTACAACCCTGAGTTTAATATTGTTGAATTAAGAAAAACAAAAATGCAACATTATTGGATGGACTGCCATGAAATATGATCCACCATGATGGATTATAATGACTATGGCATCATTATATTTAATCACAGACCTGTCTTTGGGTCTAACAGCTGATTGATTGGTCTTGGCCATGTTTTAAATAATAAAAATAAATACTTCTGTAATAACAAAGCAGATACCCAGGACCATGCCATCCCCACACACATTAAATACATAAAAAACTAAAAATCAAACCATGAATTTTAACAAGAAAAACAAAAAAACAAAACAAAATGGTGATTAACTGTGTTTCGTCTTGTGACTCACCCACTAATGAGACTTGGCGGGACAGGGACGCTCCATCTTTTTCTCCCATAGAAAAACAAACGGGTATCTACATGTTTTTATGATCTCAGGGCGCGTGCAGTCATTTAGGGCTTGTGTATCCCAAGTTGCAGGGGGTGAATGTTTTAGGAGGGAATAAAGTGTCAGGAAGAGGGATGTGACTGAGGAGTCTTTGTGGGAAGATGACAAGGAAGGAACGAAGAAAAATCCCTCAAAATCCTGCTATCAGCTCCACTGATCTCGGCTCTGATGAGGAAGTCAGCTTAATTGGGACTCCTCATCAATAAAAAAGTGCCATATGCTCAAAAATGTGGAGCATGAGAGATGAGGCTCATTAAAAAACATCGTCGAGAAGCTGCATAATGCAGATGACAAAATGAGTGGGTTTAGGTGTACAAGAGCAACGAGGATGATTTTTGTTTTCCTGTTTAATGAACCCCAACATAAAATGCACACTTAGCCAAAGCAAAGAGGCATAAGCTAACAAACACCAGGTAACAAAGCAGGCTGAGGTTATTAATATCATTTACAATGTGTTACCCCATCACCCTGTTGTGTGAGCATGCGAGTCTGTGGTTTGTCCCCGGGGCAGCTGAACCCACACAGCAGAGCCCCATCTGTTAGCCGTGTTGACAGCTGTTTGTGTGCTTGCGTGTGTTCGACTGTAGGGGATGTAGAAGATGGAGAGATGACAAATCACATCTCCTAATCACAGTGGGCAGAAACAAAATAAATGACACTACGTATCAGATGCTAATTTATATCAATACTTGCACACTGAAACATGAGGAAACACACAAACACCCCCCTCATTATAACCACTGAATCCCCTGTTCAAAACACACAACATGAAAAAGCACCCCCCCACATGCCCCAGAGGGGAGACATTTTTAACAGAAATGACATCAAGACAAAAGACTGGGCGTCTCAGGCATATTTTTCATAAAAAACAAATTAGATCTACTCCTATGAGTGTTGGTAATATAAAACCATGCAACAGAGTGTAAAAGTAGTTTTGAAAATAAAAAAAGAAGTATCAAGCTCTGCAAAAAAGACAATTTTGTGCTCTTCTGTGCACCGTGTTTTTAATTGTTAAAATGTAATATGGATATCGCTAACTAAACTCGTTCTTTAAATTTTCCTGTGCATGTTATTCTGTTTCAGTGATCTTATCAGAAGTTTTAATCTTTACTGCCAATTCTCCAGAGGGGCCGGCCAGCCACTGCTCCGAACAATTGCATTTTCACTAATAAATCCTTCCAATCGCATGTAAATGTCAAAGTTTGCCACTGATGCTCCATGTAGAGGAAAGAGCTTTGGCTTTTAAGAGGGAACGGGAGTGCAAACAGATGCTTGGCTCAAATTTTACAATCCCTCTGCACCCACAGATATACATTAGAGTAATGGAGTAAGAGGAACCCTGCCCAGGAATAACGGGCTGCAGAAGAGAAGGAGAGCGCTGCACGGTCCAGACACTATGCTGCTATGAAGGGTTGTCACAAGCTCAACCTGGAGTACACACCAACAAAAACAACCCCCAGCGTTGTGAAGCGGGACGCGCGAGACCCCAGCGACGGTGGGGGAGAAGGAGGCGAGGTGGTGTCGCTCTGCTGGGGGCGTCTCTGCTGGAATTATTAAATGACTCTAGAGACATAACAAGAGCTGCAGCATGAAGAAAACATGCAGCTTCTCTGTAGCGAGACAAGGACATTCAGTACAAACACCATGATGTGTTGGCCGTGATTGATTCTCAACAATGGATTCTAGAGACATGTGGATTGTCCTACAACAGCTTTCTTATTCGCTTTATTGCGTTTTATTGCGCCGGCTTAGGTTTAGAGACAGGCCTGACTTCTTAAATCATCAGGAAGTTGGTGATTGAACGCCAGATCCTTTCAATTCACACCTCTGTTCTAAAGAAATTTGAACCTCCAGAGATGTGTTACTTACATAATGATCCCATTTAGTTTTCTTTTAAAAAGTCTTCAAAAGAGCAACAACCAACACTGAAACCCATTCCCTGAAAAGACAGGAAATAAACGCTCGAGATGAGCCCAGAAGAGGCTTGGTTGAGGTGCACAAGAGTACCAGATGAAAGCACCACTGAAGTTTTGTGATATGATGCATTTCTGCTGCTCTTAACTTAAACAGTTACATAACCGTCCCTCTGAACACGGGTATTGCAAGCTACAGCCAACACATAAAGGTCACTTGGGAGAACTCGCACAGCGCACGAGGCAGAGGAGGGATTAGAAACGAGTACGGGGGGTTTGCACTTCTCCCAATGACCAGTTCAGCAATTTGTTGACCAGTGTTTATGAGGCTGAGCACAACCTTGGCAAACAAAATGACTAATTTTTTGCCCGAATCTGGTGTCAGTGCTCAACTGAAAACTATTCAACGTTTTAGAAGTGTAACTGAGTTCGCATGGGCCAAATACTGAAGCAAAAATATCAGTAAAGGCATGCCAAGAACATCATACGTTGGAAGAAAGCTTCTCCAAGCTGGCTGCTGCAAGACATTGAAGAATTCACTTCTGTTCCAGTTTGAAAGACAGGGGGGAGCGCAACCCGGACCATGTTGCCGTTTAATTGAGGATTAGCGTTATAACCTCTGAGATCAGAGGCTATCTGCTCGGAAATGTCAGTCAAACAGCATTTCCCAAATGCACATGCAGCCCAAAGGCGCTTGCTACTGTTGTCCAACTCTTTCCATCACCGAGTTTATGCGAGTTTCCATGTGCTCACTAGTCAACATCCCACACAACGCACGCCTGACCTCTTAAAGCTATATGATGGATCCCATAAAACAAATAATAAAAATGTCCTTGGTCCCCAATGAAATCTGCACCTCTGATTAAAGCATGTTCTGATCGCAGTAGTAATAGACTTCCTCATGAGTAACAAAGTGAAGTAACAGCAGTGAGTAAGAATTAAAGAAGAGAAAACCTTCAGTCCAATATGCCCATTTAGGGTCCGTCGGAATTTCACAAGCTTGTTAAATAAATCAGAGGCTCCCTAGGGAGGAAAACAAAACACTGGTGGCTCCTCCAAAACTCATTCACCAGGAAAACAAATCTGCAGGTCCATGTTGGAGTTTTTTAGGTATGTACTACGTGCAATAGTGAGATTCTTTTGGAAACATATCCAGATAGTACAAGGTATCTGCTTCATGTGGTGAAACACACGTCCCTCTGTGTCTGAACTATTCATTAACACTGTGCAGTCAAACAAAACAAACTCAACTCAGGTTTTTATCTGTCTTTAAAGATTACAAAAACTAAAACAAAACAACAACAGAGAAACCCAACTCATAAGCAGGCAGAAGATTCTTAGGCTGCACAACTGGCAGAATGTATCACGGTGACATTATATGCAAGCAAATCCACGACAGGACAAGAATGCTTAAGAGTTCTTTTTTTTTCTTCTTTTTTGTTGCTTTGAGCCTTTGAACCCTGGGCTAATCTCTATTCCCACCCTCTGTCAGTCTCAGATAGTACATGCCATTCTCCATTTCCCTCCCCATCACAGCGAGCCAGCAAACATGTGGCCTGTTTACTTTTATTTTTTTATCTCTTGGCTGGAAGAGAATGTTCCCAGCGGCAGCAGTATTTGACTCACAGACTGGCAGCCACTAATGGTGTCACATAAGATATGATGCTAAAACAACAAAGACCTCCTTGGGTGGTATTTAAATTAAAAAAAGGGAGAAAAGGGGTCATTTTATTTTTTAATTTTATTGATCTGTACTGCTCCCTTTCTACACCACTAATAAAAATCAATAGCTGCTTAAACTAAAGACCCAACTATGCAGAAATTAGTTTCTCCAGACATGGCAACACATATAACAGCAAAGCAAAATTAAAACTACACCAAAAGGCTAAAGTTTTAAAGCTTAAACTATTTTGAGCTGGGCAAAAAAAGTAAGACTGTCACCCCGAAGACACTAATAAAGACCGTACTGACGCGCACGTGGATGATGAAGCAGAAACCAAAAGCAACACTCAAGGACACAAATCATCAAACTGGATCAGAAAAACATGGCAAGTGTTTGTGACACAGGGGAAACTATCAAACATGCACGGGTTTTTTCTTTGTAGACAAAGCTGGGTTGAGAGACATACTGCAAAAACTTAGGTTTGAGGAGAAACAGCAGCCGTATTTTTGGGTCAAATCTTTTCCTTTAGAAAGTGTGATGGAGGGATTCATGTTTGCCCCACTTTTTTTTATTTCTGAGGCTCAACTTCACCGCTTCTGCTTTTACCTTTGACAACAAACGTGATGCTACGTGTGGCAGAGGTGTTGTTTTGAAACGTTTTAAGTGATGTAAATCTTTTTCAAGTCTAAAGAGAACCAAAGGACGGTTTATAAATAACCAGCTACAAGCTTCTGCCACAGACACGTGCCACTTGAAAGAAACTTTGGGACAATACTCGTCGATGAGAGCATTTCAAACCCTCGGAGTTGACCCAAATTCATCCAGCAAAGCTCTGCAAATTACAGGGCAGCAGAAGATTGACCTTGCGCAGTTACACTTTGACGAAGTTGCAGGAAAATTACAGGAGTCAAGCTTCACTTGACCAAATTCCAACTGATTTCCAAAAAAGGTTGAAACATTGGGTTTTCTTCAAACAATGTTCCAAAGTGGAAAATAGATGTACCAAGCAAGCAGGGACCCTGCTGTGTCGGCCGTGTGTAGTTAACAAGACTCTAAAAGGAATCTTAAAAGGGACATTTCTCATGGCTGCACATGGGAAACTCCTGTTTAAAAAACCCTCACTATTAACACAAGAGTGATTACATGCCACCACTTCAAAAGCCCTCCCCTGTTCAGTAAGGCAAGAGAGCTAATCAAAAGAAAGCTTTCCCAAGCATGGTCTATTTTTGTGATGCCATGTGAGCAGCCATCTTCTTACCTGGACCTGCCCTTTGCCCATGATCTTGTCCACGATCTCGTTGTCATCCTTGTTTAGCATGCTTTTGTCGTAACACTTCTCATAGCAAAGGATCCGCAGGTACTGGGAGCCCTCCAGCTCGATCTCGAACTCCTGAGCAATGACACAGATGAAGTGAAGGAGAATGACATAATTGCCCCCGTGCAGAGACCAAAAAAAGAGCACTATAAGAGAAGATGCTGGGGACTGACTTCGTTCCACTGAGGCTCCATCGTGTCTCTGAAGACTCGAGTCTTGGCTTTGCTGACAAAGTACCCAAATGAATCCACTTCAAGTGTGCAGTATAAATCTGGAAAGAAAAAATAAAACACTTACAAAGAGGGTAGACAGGTCCATCAGATGAAGATGTGAAAGAAAAGAACTGAAGAAGCTGACATTTCTAGCACTTTCATTTAAGCATAAATTGTAAAGCTGTTAGTGTGTAACTGTTAGTGGATTCATCTCCACCGCTAAGTGCACATTTTTCTTATCGCAGCAGCTCTCAGCTTTTTAAAAACTACATCAGCAGAATTAAATACCACCAGTGCTTCCAAGACCACATGGTGAGGTATCGAAACCTCAGCTACGAAGGCCGTCATAGCTGACAATTTAAGAAAAACAAAAGAAAGCAAAGGAAACTTTTCATCAAATGAACAGTATCTGCAAATGCCGGCATCATATCAGGCAGAACTTGAACCTGAACAGCACAACTGAAGCCACTTACAGCAGAAGTAATTGTTGGTGTTTATTGGAAATGAATTTCACAGTGGGAGAAAGTGCGAGTCATCTGGGTGTAAATTAATAACAAATGTGCATTTAAAAGAGTGGTGGAAAAAGGTTGCATTCCATCAATGAGAAATAGCTCTTCAATTTATCAGCTGAGGGATGTCAATCTCCTGTCGGTGTGCCGGAGCATCCCCACCAGCCCCCCTCCTCCGCTCCCGTCCTCCGCTGGGATCAGCTCACGCTCGGCTCTCGCACGGAGCAATTAGGTCTGTTAATGTGTGCCTTTATACGCTGCTCCGGCAGACCGAGCTAGCGGCTGTCTGTGAGGTGTGTATAGCACGTCCTGTAGCGTGGACCCGGTTCCCCGGGGACACCTTCCTCTGACAGAATGACAGATGGGTGTGTGGTTTGACCTCTCACCGGGACGGTCGCATTGCGAGAGAAGATGGGGAGGGGGTTGAGGAGCCCGCTTGAATTTCACATTGATATACTTGCACAAAGACTGATAGAATATTACATCAAAAGCAAAGTTATTATCATCACAAACTAAAATCTTGTTATGGAGAAACACCAGGCACAACTGGGTGAGCTTGCGTCTGAAGAACTAACGGGACCATCCAGTGTGAGGGAATGCCACTGCATCTGGTTCCAGTTCTTTCTTTGTTTATTTTCTCAGCATCCTGAAAGGTTCTGGCATAATTGCCCCCAATGAGGAAGAGATTAGTGGCGGTGGTATGAGGGAAGTTGAGCGAGGGGGAATTCAGTGTGAACATCTGGGGGATATTTATTAAATAAAGGAATTATTATTTGCTTCCGCCACACGGGGAAGCATAACAGTTTATGGCAGTTTTACCTCTGATTTGACATCTCACGTCAAACAGACACACATCTCCTTCTCTGACGAGAAGAAACTCCATTTTGGAGTGTCAAAAGTGATCCAGCAAATGTATCCTGTAAGGCAATAGTTGGCACTAATTGTGACAACAAAAAGGCTGTTAGTTGTTTTCCATTTAGGAAAGCAGAGGAGGGCAGTTGTTTGACATGCTGATGTTATTGAATATGTGGGTGAGAGAAGTGCCTTCAGTGTTTTTGAGGAGCTTCCAGTTGTTCTCCGGAGAGTTGGTTTCCCCTCCATCTGAAACAAGTTTATGATCCAAAGCTCAAACAAGATCAGAGAGCTTCTTTTTCTGTGTGTGTCCTTTCACTGGATCAAGGAGGACTTTGAAAAGTGGGACATAATTCTACGAGTTTTCCTTCTCCTGGCAGGTCACCATCAGTCTACAAGGGGGATAAATGGGGCAGCATGGGGGCTCTGACCCTGAATGCAGGGGTTAATAGAAACCGTCCTGTTCCATCCCAATTAGGTGAGGAGCACAGGCATCGTGAGACGTGTGTGTTCTTATACATGAGGCTAATCTCAGCCCAGGGCTGTGCTGAAAGCTGGGTCAAACTGTGGCTCCACAGCCTTTGGAGATGAGTGATAATTAGTTAAACTAACCAGGGCCTCTATAGGGCTGTTTGTAACCCCCCCTTTTTTGTTTGAAAGCCTCAGGTGAACACACGAACGAGAAATTAAGCAGAAAAAAACATTTTTCTCTGAATTCAGAAGGGGGAAAAGACCAACAGAAACTTGGTAACAGATAAATGGAAATCAAGGTAATAATGGAGGAGGAAGAGTTTCTCCTGTTAAGAGTGAGTCAAGGCTACGAGAATCTCTCCACCGTCAGCAACCTGAGATGATGCTAGCTGTGAGTTGGTATAAAACCCCCCGTCAGCGCAGTACGCTGCTATCTAGCTTTATTGTCTCCTGTAGCAGAAGTTTCCTTGGAAGATGTTGGAGCCTCTTCCGTAGCTCCTTCTGTTTGGACCGCATCTTATCTGGAAATGATGTTTCATTACTTACAGTAACTGCCACAGTCAGAGCCACTTAAACATACAAGCAAACAAACTAAGAATAAAGTGACATATGTTTTCCATCTTTTTACTGGGTCATGATATCCGCAGAGTTTTTTCCTTTTTTGCCCTGGGCTGGATTTGAAGCTCTTTTCCCCGAGCGGAGAGATTGTTGTCACATAAATAACATCTAATCTTATGTGACTTTATCAAGTAAATAAGAAAAATAGAACGCCACATTATTAGTGAATAATGATAGTCTAAATTAAAAGTCAGGCAAAATAGAAAAATAGCTTTTTGCACATTTCCACTTATTTAATATAATAATCACTCTATAAAATCAACAGAAGCATTGATTACAGTTTGATGCACAAAACTTGTGGATCTTAGCGCAACGCATCTTCCAACAGAGACATAAGCGATTGAAATACGGGCTGAATTACACTGCAGCGTCGCTAATATCAACACATCTGCATAAAAACTCAATTTGAATCCATCATCCAGCTACATCTGGAAGATGTGGAGTAAATATTATTTTTAATATCAGGTGGAGTTATACGGGCAGAAATCATAATTTTGCTAAATGTCTGCTAAATTTGATTATAAAGTTGTTTTAAAAAAGTGAGGCTAGTGTTGGACCTAAAGAAACTATATAAACACCAGTGTGATCTCACATTACCCTCATGGTTTGAATGCCCCACTCTGCATACTACACTCCCACACACATAAACTAACACTTCCTTCAATGCTGATGCTTTCAGAGGAAAGATCTTTTCAATCCATTAAGCGTGCCAGCTTTTAATCATGGATCTAAAGGCTGTGCCAATGACTTTAAAAAAAAAAAAAAAAAAAGAATCATATTTCCCCCTCTCATCTCTTCCTCTGATACAGTATGTGAAGTGTGAGCTGGTACTTGTGCAACAAAGGGTGCTCATATTATACTAGAGCACCAGCTGTCCACTTCCTGACCTGTCTGAAACAATCTGTGTGTGTGTGTGTTTATTGGCAACATCATACTGTGTTGTGGTGAACACACACACAGAGCTCTGTTGCACAAAATGATGCACAGATTTGTGTGAGATGGGCAGCGTCACTGTGCGAAAAAAAAGCGTCACAACTCAATCTTTAAAGTTGATGTTCATGACTTCAGCTGGTTTTCCGTTATAAGTGCTTTTGTGTCCCTTGTGATGTCTCCTCGATGAAAACATCAAAGGAATCCTGCTTTGGCCTCCACAGATTTATCCCAGATGCTCTTATTGTCCCTTTGCTACGCTCCTCCTTTTCCTTCTTTTCCTCCATCCGCCCATCTATTTGACTACTTGCCAAGCTTTGATTGAAATGACATGTGCAGGACGCAGTGACCGAATGGTTCATGTGTCTTGCTGGCAGACGTGTATGTGCACAACAGCAGGACTGGGTGTACAAATGTGACTGAATTTGAAAACAAAAGAAAAAAGAAAAGAAATCTTTCCTGGCGGACTCACTGGCTGACTCCTTGAATCCTTTGGCAGAGTGGACGATCACATGCAGAAAGCCGTACAGGCCAGGAGTCTCCTCATCTGAAAAGCAGGTACACAGAGAAACTGATCAGAGACAAAGAAAATATGAAGTAATACATACTGTATCTGAAAGTGAGAATGGGGCTTTGTGCTCATAAACAGTGATGAGAAATCCCTGTATGTTATGATGCAAATTTTCTTCCTGCATCCAGTCTACCTCTATGCATAACATTGCACCGATAATATTAGAGACTCACAGGGAATGAAACTGCACTTGCAGGATAGGCTTCAATCACATTTCTGCTTTAACTCTAACGCACCAAAGGCTTTTTGCTTTATACTGCCAGTTTAAAAATAAACAGAAACATTTTGGCACAAAAAGATATTTGCATCTATCGTTGATGGAAGATTCTCTCACGCTAAATAAGAAGTTGTCTGTGAGCCTCTCTTCAGTTTTACCCTCTTCTGCAGTTGATGATGAAACACTTGTGTACATTCTGTCACGGTGTTGGTGTTCTTCACGCATGTATGGTCTTTTTTCTAGGTTTCAAAGGTTCAGTAGATGGAGCTCCATCCTGTTGAAGTTGTCTTTTTACCCTATTTTGTTAAACACTTAATAACAAACCTATTCAACAAATGAAACTGATCATGAAGTCGTTTCTTTTTTGGGGTGGATGTAATACAAATGTTCTTATCTCACAAATGAAGACCTGCTCATGAACAGGTGGCATCTACAGTACCAGGCTTTAATAAACAGATGTATTCAAGCTCATGAAGACTGAAAGAAGTAGGAAACCTAGAGTGAGAATATAAAAATCATCCCATATGATGTCTGTTGCTTTTTTTTGAAAAACTGAAAGACAAATCTTCAAAATCTTGAGCATTCAACATAAACATCCACGATTAAACTTTCCTTCCCTGTGAGGTCCAAACTCTAGAAAACCTCGCTCATTAGTAACATTTGCTCAAGTGGCTCTGATAATAACTGTTTCAATCTCTGTTAAAGGAGCTTGAGGCAGGATTGAGGCAGGATTTATGAAAAGAATTCGTATACGTTTTAAGTTTTCTAGTAATAATGTCAGATGAAGCGTTCCAAACCAAAAAGAATGAGCCCTCTAGTGTATCTCTCCGTTGCCTTGAACAGGCTGTGTGCTGCAAAATGTGCTGCAATTGTGGGGCCGAATTTCCCGCGCTGTCCTGCGGATGTGACGTCACATGACGCTGCATATGCGTTCTCCCCGTTCTCCCGTGCCGGCTTCGCTGTTGGCTGCAGTACCCCCGACGGCCGTCGTGGTGAAGGGTGGCGCTAGAGAGTCTCATTTTTTAAAAGGAGCCTCGTGCTCCTTTAACAGACGTTAAGAACAGATTTAGTCGATGTCCTTGTTGAGCACATGAGCCAAAACTGGAAGAAAATGTTATTTAGAAATGGCCGAGGAAACTATTTATACCATTAGAGTACAGATAAGCAGTAGTAGCAAACCTTAGCCTGATTGTTTTCAGACCCCGTGTTATCAAGAAATCTTCCATAAGAGCTAAAGTGGATGTGAGGCGGGAGCTGGAGAGTGGACCAACCTTCAACACCCCCCGCCACTCCCCAAATACGTTCTTGCTTTGGTTGAGTCCTGTGAAGTTTGGCTGTTTCCTGGTAAATAAACTCTGATGGAGCGCAGCAGGACTGTTGTGAGCTCCAGTGTGGGTGTCAGAGAGGAGAGCAATCAGCCCTCTGGGTTAACTGCGTGTGTGTTTCATAAATACAACTGGGGAGCTTCACAGAGCGACAGTTCATGGGTTCAGCTTCGAGGTGGCCTGGATTCTGACAAACTGACACCATTACATCTTATTTATAACCTCCCTTGAACAATTACTTTTTAAAACTGTGAGGGCTAAATGTAATTAAGTCAAAGCAATTAAGTTAAATGATAAATATCTAAAAGTATTAGACAACTCATCCATCTTCTCAGTTATGAGAAGCATTCCTGCACCAGGTGGTATTCATTTAAACCCCCGCTGTGCTGTTTGCATTGGATGTCCCTGTGGTGTCTGCGTTTATGTTTGCTTCACAGTGATGAGCGGAGTCAAACATCCAAGACAAGATGCAGGGCCCAAGCTCTGTTTTACAACGTGGGACTCCTCTTGCAAGAGAGAAAGATCTGAAGTATCCAATATCAGGAGCTAAACTACTTCAACGGTGAGCTGCTGAATGTTTTATCGAAGCAATATGGATCCAAAAAAATGTGCCTCATTTTCAGAGACATAACTTCTCTTAATATGTCGTATAAACATAGAAATAAGAGAAAGACTCAGTGGGTATGGGCCTTTTGCAAGCCAGTTCATTTATCAAAGATTCCTGCCAAGCTGAACAAATGAAAGAGCAACCAACTTGAAAGGCTCTATATCTCAGGACAGGCAGGCTAGTGACGACTGGTCGTTTCTATCATTATGGGATGCTCATGTTTTTTTCCAGAGGAAAATCTGGAAGTTCACCCACTCTGAGTCGTGAAGATTGACCTCACCAACACCAGCATGCAGGTGCTGCTGGTCGGTTACAGCACAGAGCAGAGAAATAAAAACAATAATAATCTCAAGGATTGCACCGAAACACACAGCCTAAGGTTTATTTTTCTCTGTGTGCTCAATGAGCACCTTATTTAGCCTCCCTCTTCACTCATCTGTCACCGGTTACGCCCCTAAAGCAATCACACATCTTACTGCCAGTCACCTGCCATGGCAAACGAGACAATCTGCCGATGAATTAAAGAGTCCATTCAAGATCAAGAATTGGCTTCAAGGCCTGATTGAAGTCTGTGGAAAGGATTGCAGGCATGACATTAAACCACCTGAATGACGTCCATCATCAGAACGTTGATAAAAGCTGTCCCTGCTGATCCACGTAATCCGTGAATGTCATGCGCCGAGGTGCAGAACCGATAGCTTTAAGAACTCATTTGTGCCTGTTGATGCCTGGCTCCTTAATAACTCAGTCAGCTGTCGTCTTTTTAAACTTGAACTTATTCCTTTTTGTACCATTATTACTTTTTTCAAAGTCAGCAGCAAACATAGAAACATCAATTAGAGAGTTGTGTGCTAAAGTTTATTTGAACTGCATGTGGTATGGAGAGTGAGTCACCTCTGTTTTTAATTTAAATTTAAATTTAAAACATTTAATCTGAAATACAGCCCACCTACGAAGCTAAATTAAGATTTAAAAAAGACATTCAAACAGCTTAAAAAGGTATTGGATGACAGAGTAAAAAGTCCCCCAAAGATTTAATTTATACAAGAAGCAAACATGGTTATTTCTCCACTAAAAACACTAAAAAGATCTAAACAATATGTACCCAAGTACTGAA
Organism: Cololabis saira; assembly: GCF_033807715.1. Classification (NCBI taxonomy): domain Eukaryota; kingdom Metazoa; phylum Chordata; class Actinopteri; order Beloniformes; family Belonidae; genus Cololabis; species Cololabis saira. The sequence goes on along the minus strand of NC_084600.1, from coordinate 20,693,988 downwards.
ACCTTTCTCTCAACTCATGCATGTGTATTGTGTGTGCATGAGAGTCTCTCATGGCATTGGAGGAGATCAGAGCAGGTCGGCCAGATGGCTTTAATGTCACCCCCCCCAGCCTGTGAGCGCAGATACAACATGGAGATCTGGAGCAAAAACAAACATATAGGGGCTGAGAGCTGACACACTGCGTGGCATTGACCGCCACCAGCTAGATGAGAAACATATTGTAACCTGAATTTATCTCCTACAAGGGCCTCCATTTTCCTTATGGGGCTTCTTTTTGGTGCCAAGAGTGAACAAAAACAAAAATGCAAGAATAAAAGAGACCCTTTGTGTCAAATTTACCCACCGTCTTTGTTACTAGTGACAGGAATGTTGTGGACGGTGCGGAGTTTGAAACAAGAGCTGGTCAGGACCTGGAGCTCCACAGAACTTAATACGCATCCATGTGGATCTGGAGAGAAGGAGGAGAAAAAAAACAGCTACTGATAAACATTTCTAAGGATGCATGTTTTTAAATATTTTAAGAAATATTTAAATACATTTTCTATAAAAGTAAGAGTGTGATAAAGTAATTCTATGTGAAACTAGTGTTACCTTTCTTCTGGAGTTTCTGGATGCTTTCTCTCCACTCTGATCTCTCATAGTCAGAAGAGAGAAGGAAGTGAAAGCTCTGCAAACATGGAGAAATAAATTACTGTAATAAACCTTAGGGATATTGTTTCTTCACTAATGTACTTTCTGAAAGAGCTGGGGGAAAAAAAACTCCTAAAGAATCTCACATCATACGATTCATTATCTGGAAATTGAGAGGTTCCTGTCTCCCCCTAGTGGCCAGATGCGAGTGTTGCAGTGAAATGAATAAAGCCACGTTACAAGAAAAGTACCTTTCCATTTTTGTTGTGGATACGGAAGGGGATGGTGGGGGAGTGCAGGAGCAACCAAGACTCTTGTTCGTTCATTTTCTTCCTCATTCGCTCAACGCGGCTCTGACCCTTTGGTGCTTTCTGCACAAACACACAGATGCAAACAGACATGTCAAATCTCATGAAGACTTCAAGCAAATGAAAATGCCAAGAATAGCTGTTTAGTATATGAAACGTACATTTTCAGACATTGAAGAGGAGCTGCAGGGGATATGTGAGCTGTTCGTTCTCTGAGTCATGACTGGGCTCACATCGTAATGCATACAGACAATGCATCTATTTGTAGATCCATTGTGACTATTAAGGTGGATCGAGATTGTAGGATGAAAATGAGGCTTATTTCTTTCTTTTTTTGAATAATTTTGATTTGACCTTGGAAACGTTTATTGATTTCAGTCGTGTTACTTTTTTGCCTCCCCTATTACAATAATCAGAGTAGGAAAAACTATTTTCTGATTACTCTGTCAAATGTCCCTGTTGTCAGTAAAAGCAGTCAAGGCCTAGTTAGTGCAGTTGCGATCAAGTGCATACACGCACACCACTTAATTGGATACACCTGTTCATCTGCTACCCAATACCCAATTAACCCATTGCTCAATGTATTCTGGCATGCAGACGAGGTCAGGACCCTGCTTAGCTTCAAACTGAGCACCAGAATTGGAGGGGAAGTCGATTCAAGTGACTGAACTCAGCAGGTTGGATGGGCCAGATGGGCTGGGCTGCATGGTTCAGAAACTTCTGTTCTGCTGGAATCTTTATGCACAGGTGTTGAGGGTGGATGATAATTTCTAGGCACACTTCAGGCTGCTTGGTACCAAATGAGCATCGTTAAGCCCCACAGCCATGTCCATCCCTTTATGACCAAAGTGTAACCATCATCTGATAGCTGCAGACCATGTCATAAAGCTCAAATCACCCCAAATCGGTGTTGTGAACATCACAATGAATTTAACTGTGCCCGGATAGCCTCCACCATCACCAGACCTCAGTCTCATAGAGCATGTTTGGGATGTGGAGCAACTGTGTAGAAATTTTGGATCATGGGTGAATAAATATTTAGGGACTATGGGCCATTTCTGGTTGAATTTATGATCAGCACATTGTTGGCTCATTTAAATCACTCCCCTTTTCAAGAAATGACTGTGGCTGAGCTGCTAAAAGTGAGCTCTGCGGTCGGTGTATATAAACGTCAAGGGTCTGAGCTTCTTGTCAACTTTAAAGGAAAACAAATAAGTACCCGGAGCCCTCTCCAGGAAGCTGTGAGTCAGAGCCTGCCGGGCTACAATCAGCTAAATCTCTCTGGCCTCCTGTGACTGTAAATACCAGCCGTGGTCGCTCGCTGTGCCCCGGTGGGTGAGGTTAACGCTGTGAGAGGGGAAAAACAGGAACTCTCCTGCTCCTGAAGCTTTTGGTGAAACTGTGGGAGGAGTATTATTGGACACACTTGTAACTGTTGAGTGTTAATTACATCTTTTGAGTTCAACCACCAGCGAAAACTCAGTGTTTTTGCACTGAGAGATATAAAAGAGAATGAAAAATTGAAAATAGTTCACTTTTTCAAGTTTGAATGCGTTCTCTTTTGCATCTCTTTTCTAAGTTCAACTCTTGTATCTGCACCATCTTGCCTCCACTATTATTCCCCTCGTCTTCCCCCTGCACATGGCACATGAAAATGACCTAAACTCTGCCAAGACGAGGGCAAAAGTGCGTGACAAGGACCTGACTGAAGTGTAGGTAGCGTGGTTTCAGCCTTTTATCGATGTCTGACATTCACATTTGTCTTTAGTCCAACAGTAACAAAGTAGATGAATAATTATAAGTAACAATGGCAAGTCCCCCTCAAGGTGGTGAATTAATATCAAGACTATATATTTTCATTTCTGAGAGTCAAAGGCAAACTTTACATTTGTGCCTTCTTTAAATTAAAGTAGTTTCAGTCTAGACTGAGAATTAAACCTGAAATAAGTGACAAAGCCCCATTAAGCTTCAGGACTACTTTGGATTTGAATCTATATTCAAAGGAGGGGAAAAAAAAGAAAGATTACCTTTTCTTTCTGTATTTCACTCTTTAAGACTGAGATCTTCATTTTGATCTCCTCGATCTCGTGCTCCGGTAGGACTTGAATGCTTGGACAGGAGTCTGAATCATCCAGGGTTTGAAAAGTTAAATCTGCCAGAGGGATGTACCACTTGCACTCATACTGCTGATGGCGACTGCAGAGAGAAGGAAGAAGGAAAAGATTAAATAAAATTAAAGTGAGTCACACAAGAATTTATAAGTCTAAAAAGCTCATCCAGCCCTAGAAAGAACAATGATGAGACAACCAGAATTTAAAAACATACGCAGAAAAATCTGCTGCTTTTCTGATGAAAAGCATTCCTGTCTGAAATCAGTGCTGATTCAACATGAACACAGAGAAAAATGAATAATTTGCCCTCATTGTGAAAGAGACATATTACTAAAAACGATCATATGCAGAGTTCTCCATCCACCAGGGCTGAGAAGACTAATGTGGTTTACCTCTAATTACATTTAAATCATCATTTCAGAGTGGAGCACAGATAACTAAACAATAGTGTGATAAATAAATACAAATGTAGCATTAATGTCTTCTTGTAATAATTACTACTGTTTTGTTTTCTTTTTATCGGACACATTAATAATATATGAAACAATCTGGAAAAAGACGAGATTGTCATCTCACATGACATCGTATCATTATTCACAAAAACCCCCGTAGATGTCACACTCCACATTGTAAAAGTTGTAAAACGCATAAACCTCACAGTTAACGACATTCACGAGCTGGATGTGAAAATCCACCACAAAGAAGATGGCAGCATAAATATAATAGTACACAGACAACCCACACACACTGATCAGTATTCATTATGGACATTCAAACACCCCAAATGATCAGTTGTCAGGTCTTTATACGTGCAGAGCAGCATCATCACATATGAAGAGGACAGACAGGACAAGGAGGAGGAAAAGCACATCCAACAATCAATCTAGCGCTGCCAATATCCCAAATGGGCCATCAACGAAGGAAAACAGCAGGTGGAAAACAAACCCAAAGAATGGAAAACAAGTTGCATGGATGAAGCAGAGAACAGCTGCAGAGATACCGTGACCATAGCCCACATCTGGGGGATAACAGAATCAATCCAAAGGGGCATAAAAATAAACACAGCAATAAAACTACACCAAAGCAAGACAGCCACTTGTTCATCCAAAGGACGAAATAGAAGAGGACAAAAAATATGATATGACACACGAAATCCCTGCAGATCGTCGAATAAAACGTACATCGAGATGACAGGGACAACGTTCACTAAACAAAAAAAAAAGGAACAAACATCAAAAGAAGTGCTAAACGGAAAAAGCGAGACGACTCACAAAATCAAGAAAAGAAAAACCGGAAAAGGAAAACCTCCAATCAGCAGTATCGGATCACTGCAAAGAAACAATCACGTCATGGATTGGGAGAGTGCACACGTCATCGGATCGGAAACTAATCAATGCAGACAATGGATCAAAGAAGCCTTCAAGATCAGGGAGGCAACACCACCATCGACAGGGACGAGTGAGCATCCATGCCTCTCCCACACCTGTGACTCTCTCCCACACCTGGGACTCTCTTCCACACCTGGAACTCTCTCTCCCACACCTGGAACTCTCTCTCCCACACCTGGAACTCTCCCCCACACCTGGAACTCTCTCCCCCTCACCTGGAACTCTCTCCCTCACCTGGAACTCTCCCCCTCACCTGGAACTCTCCCCCACACCTGGGACTCTCTCCCACACCTGGGACTCTCTCCCACACCTGGGACTCTCCCCCACACCTGGGACCCTCCCCCACACCTGGGACCCTCCCCCACACCTGGGACTCTCCCCCACACCTGTGACTCTCCCCCACACCTGTGACTCTCTCCCACACCTGGAACTCTCTCCCACACCTGGAACTCTCTCCCACACCTGGAACTCTCTCCCACACCTGGAACTCTCTCCCACACCTGGGACTCTCCCCCTCACCTGGGACTCTCCCCCACACCTGGGACTCTCCCCCACACCTGGGACTCTCTCCCTCACCTGGGACTCTCCCCCACACCTGGAACTCTCTCCCACACCTGGGACTCTCCCCCACACCTGGGACGCTCTCCCACACCTGGAACTCTCTCCCACACCTGGGACGCTCTCCCACACCTGGAACTCTCTCCTTCAGAGACGGCTACAGGTGCGGTAAACATTGTGGATCTGTCAGATCCGTCAGGTAGGCCACGCCTGGGAAAAACAGCTGATAAACGGGACGTGACAGCTGTCATATGAGGCTTTTGAAGAAGACTGCAGTGACCGAAAGTCGAAACATGTTGAGGTCAATAAAATCATCTCCTTTAATAATGTGTCCGATAAATGGAAAGCAGAACAGTAGCAACATGTAGTACTATGAGTTATATTAAACTCTCTCCCACAGTACATGCTGTAAAAGTGTAAAAATACACATGTGCTTATAATCGGATAATGAAACCAGATGGTTTTTGCCTACATAATAAATACCTTCACCTTTTATATGTCTAATAGTATGTTGATGACAACAATTGTTAAGCAGATGGATTAATAAGACCGCTAAAAAGTTCTGTTATAGATGAGATGATTAAGGCACCAAACATGAAAAATTACACGAAAGTGGCTTTCACTGTTTCAGTTAGTTGTGGGTCACTGGAATCCCAGTCTCAGTCCCCTATAAAAGTGAAAACTAAACAAATGTGTCTTGTCACAGCTGCAACAAAAAAATGCCTTTGGTGTGCACAGATATTATGAGCACTTGAAGGAAAGGATTTTCATTTTCAGGTATCAAACGCAGACCGACAAAAGGGGCCATGTATGTCATCTGAAAGGGAAGAGAGTAACGAAGTCCTTACAAATATGCTTCTAAAATGCTATGAGAGAAATAATTACTGCATTCGGCGGGGATTAAAGATCCCCACTACTCAGCAGAAGGGGATTGGATTTCTGCATGGCTGCTCACTCTGTTTGCATGTCTGCAGCCTCAAGGTGGCATGCTGAGACAACAGGCCAGAGCGTAAGAGTTGATTTACAGATCTGGCAGTTACGGTCAATGCTGTGGGAGCGTGTAATGCAGGGGAGGACAAAAAAAAACCACAAAGATGAATGTTGACCTCAGGAAAATTCAATCAGGCTAACAGGGTAAGCCACATGCAATCCTGTGAAGGTGGTAGTTAATCAAGCACTTAGATGTAGGACCATACACAAACACACACTCTACCCCTGTCACTTTTCTTTACTTTCAAACCAGCTCTAATAGATTGCTCTGGAGCAAAAAGCTTAGAAAATGTGTGTATTTCTTTTTTCTTTTTTCTCTCCTTTACATCATAGACAAAGTTCTTGCAACTCTTTTCCACTACTATAGAGGATTTAAAACTCTTTATGCTTTGCAGAGCCAGGATCAGACACAGGATTTCCTTGTAACGTGCCAGTGTCATCCTGTCTGTTTTTGTGTTTGACGCTCTCATGTGGGCAGAGAATAAATGACACATTTAAGCAGACAGATCTTAAAAGAATGGGCCAGAGTTTTCTGAAGCGTCAGACGACAAAGCTGAAGTGGCACTCACCCGCCAGCTGTTTTCTTCATCTTGGCACAGAGCAGCAGGTCGGTGAAGAGGAAGACGTGTCGTAGTTTCCTGGAGCTTTCAGACACCTCCACCAGAAACCCATCTTTCACCAGCTGACGGGCCTACGAATGAAGGTCGACGACAACCAAATTCAAATAGAAGTTCATCAATTTGAGCAATCTTTTTCAGGACAAATGAGCTTGAGTGTTTTTCCTCAGCAACAGCTCACAGTAACCAAGGCTCGCCTTACAAATACAAGTTTAGTTTGTTGTTTATATAGAGATGGGATCCAAGCTCCCCGTAGCTGCATGTGAAAGATGAGACCCACCTCTCCCTTGGGTGTAGTGACGGCAGTCCTGCGGGGGTCGATCTCCTCATTGATGGAGGAGAGGAAGTTTTGAGAAATTCGCAAAGCATCCTGCAGGAGTGGGAAGTCTGGGTGGTCCTTCGGAGTGTGTTTCAGCAAGTCCTGTGCAAGCAAACAAATATGTATGTTGATGCAACTGACAGTCAACAACACTCGCTTGAGATATCTTAATCAGACAATACCAAAGTGTAGATGTAAATTTAGATGTAGATTTAATACACAGTCCCACTTTTGGTGAAAACCAATCACAGGGTGACGATTTGAAACTGTGTTGGAGCCACAAGACCTGGGCACCTTGCAGTCACTGAGTCAACCAGGAACTTGTCTGTGTAGAAAATCTTCCCAACTCAAATGTGAGACCGCCAGTCTGATAGCTAAAGCTTCAGCTTAACCGGGTCAAGGAGAAGGACAACAATCCCAAGCACAACATCTACATCCTATTTACAATAGGATGGCTGAGAAGAATCAAAGTGTTACAGCGACCAAGTCAAAATGCTTGCAAGTAAAATGCTGTGGTGGGACCTTCAAAGATGTGTGTATAACTAAATCCTTACAAACCATCAACAAAAGTGATATTGTGAAGAGGTGGAACAAAGTTCCTTAAGTATGATGCGAGTGACATTTTCATATGCACAAAAAAAGAAGCTTCAATCTAAGTCACTGGCTAAAAGTGATTCTGCAAGCTACTGAGCCATGAAGTGTATGTTATTATTAATGATATTGATTCTGTATTTTTGCTTTGTCCTTGTTGAATACAAAATGACACGGTGTATTAAGTCATGTTTCTATCCTTCTACATTTTGTATTTACCTACATTTACGACCTGGTCTGAATCAGAGTCATACAGACTCAAACTTAGGACTCGAAAGAGGGTGTAATTAAAATGTACAGAATTCTGCATCAACCTCTTTTAATTTGGTTAATTTCAACTTTTGATCCATACATCAAGAAAACTGATCACAGCATCCATAGATCAGTTTGTGGACGTTCACTCACATGAAGGACCAGGGTGCTTCTGGTAACACGGTCGATCGGCTTGTAAAGGAGTGCTGTGGAGAAGAGGAAAGCTCTGTGTCAGTGTTCCTGCTACACAAGTGAAAACACACACACGCACACACACAAGGTCATGATGCCACAGCTCAAAAAATTATAAACACTCCCACTCAGCTCACACTGCACTGCAGACTTAAACACTTGTGTTTAGTTGATGCTCGGCTGAATGACAACGATCGATATCGTGGGATCTTATAATAGCAGTGCAGCTGATCCTGCCTCTTGACTCGTCTGCAAGTGGGATAAAGAAAGAACATTGTGCAACATATATATTGTTCTTTTCTAGTCTGTTCCTGAATCTGATAAAAGCAGCTCTGAACCAGCACCAGACCAGTGCGTATTGAGGTTGTTACAAAACAAAATACAGCTTGCCTGGATATCTGATTTGGAGAGACTCTCTCCAAAACACAGACACAAGCATTAAGAACTCAAATAGATGCATGAATCTATGTAACATACAATAGGACTGACGTGCCCCCGCGTTCTCCCTCTTACATCTAAACTAGAGTTCAAGCCTGCACCACCACACTTGGTTGGTTTCCTTGGGGATGGTTTTGACACCATGTTAGTGTGAACAGCTGCAGCATCTGGGATACATGACAGCTCTAAGTGAGAGACCCTCACAGATGAAAATGGAAGATGGAGAGAAAATGAAATAAAAACGACAAGGAGAGGTCCAAACACATGCAGATGTAGAAGGAAAATATAAAAACTAAAACCTCTCAAAGGTTCAAATTAATATTCCCACTGATTTCACATGGTTGAGCAAAAGTAGGACACTGTTGTAGTAAGGAAGTAAAGAACTGCTATTGAAAAACTAAACTATCCAAGTGGGCGTAGACGTTTGCAGAACAGCTGACACCGTTCCACTCTGTGATCAACCTAATTGTCATTTATAATTCAGAGAATTGCAGAGTTTTAGCAACTTATCCTCAAACGAGAGGGAGGGGGGCTGACCAAGTGAAACACAAGATATTGCATTCAGTATGCAGTGAAGGTCTGGCTGCTTTCTGCATCCAGTCAACGACACAGCACTCCACCCGAGGAATTGACAGAAGCTCAACTACTTCAGCTTTAATATTATATTCACATGTCTAGACAATTCTACAAGGCTCCTTTAACTGTAAATGAGCACAGACACATTATACCTCTTGTCTTTACTTATCTACTCATACTTTTCTATTTTTTTCATGCCCGTTCTTCTTCCGTCCACAAAGAGCACAAAAGAATTCGAACACAACACACTTACATCAACTAATTACAATCAAACCGGCTCACCGTAAAGACTGCACACCAAAGCACAGCCATACACATGTAGGTACTAAATAATACAAAACACAATCTTCTGGAGGGCGTTGCTGCGGCTCTTTGAAGTTTGTCTCACCCTCTGATCATCGACGCGGTCTTTGTCAATGGTCGCGGCTCAGTGAACCAGCACTGCTACCTCCAGATCATACACTCACTACAAGGGCACAGAATATCTGATGGTGTGTATTTCAGTTTGTGTTCAAATTAGAACGGATGCTTCAGGAACTCATTTTCGTAGACCTTCAGCACAGTAGCAGATGTCTTAGGGGCAGATGCTGCAGCAGTTTGTTAGTTGTATTGATTGTGTTCTGGTTGATCCTCCAGTTGCTCTTTAACTATGTGCATTGATAATCTGAGCTACAGTAAAGGATCATATCATTATGTTAACAGTTTTACAATGAAAATCCTTGCATGCTGAAATGGGCAACTCACACAAAGCACGGCAAAGGCGGGTGGGAACAGCGCTCATTTTGCTGGCAGATGCACATGCCATTAGTTGAGTAGAAGGTCAGAGATCAGAAGTCAGATTGATCCTCTTAGGAGCATGAAAGTCCATGCTTCTGCTAGAATACTACAAAACACTGCCAAAGCATCCAATAATACTCTCCCTATAGGTTTGCACAGTGGTAGATCTGATGAGCGCATCACTAAAACCACTGCTCTTCTTACCCCGATGCCCCATCACTCTGGACCGGGGCACATCTGGACTCATCAAACCCCATCCACTTTATCTATTTAAATCAGTCCAGTCCGATCTTTATAATCCCAATCAAATTAAAGTATTCTTTCTTATTTTTCCATTAGCATCGCTGAAAAATTAGTTAAATTAAAGGCAAACCCTTAACTTCTTCACAATGCATGTGTGTAAATGTTCTTAGGTCAACTATGAAACATTAGTTGATTTTCCTCTTTAAGACTTTACTGAATGATTACGTGATTTCAAAACAAGATTATTCCAAACCTTTTTCCCCTCACAAACCACATTATTACTTTTTTTTAAAGATAACGGTTCACCACTATCCTTCCTGACTTACATAACGCATGTTCTTCGCCTGATTTTAGTAGTTTCAGCAGTTGCCTAGGTTGTTTTGTTATCCTGTAAATAAACCTAAAATCTGACCTTTCTGAAGTTTGGTATCATCATCTGCACAACCACAACCGCAAGATGTGCCTTCTGACATGGCTCTTCAAAGAATAACAAGCTCCTCACTACAACACTGCAGGATATTTCCAGTGGGCAGATCTCAAAAGATTTTTTTTTTTAACCATTGTTAAGCAGTCACAAAAAGGGACCATTGCATTCTTTATAATTTTTTACTGCTATTGAGAACCTGACAAACCTATCAGCCTACTGATGTTTTGTTTTACCTTATACTTAACATAAGCCTGTAATTATGCCTGATAAACGGGAAACAGAAAGAATTATTAGGTGCTGGGAGACTCATCCTGATTGCTTCCTATATAATATTGTGTCATACTGGTCCATAATGCTTTCTATACAAAATGTATGTGAATTTTATAAGCAGAGCCAGAGAACACGACTTCAGTCAGGAGGAGGGAGGGTGAGATGATGCAGAGATAGAAGAGAAAGAAGGATTATTGGAAGTCAATGTCCTGTCACAGCGAGGTCTGCTGATTGGCCTCGTTCTCAAGGTCACCTTGACAACTTGGCTGATGGAGAGAGTTCATCTCTGCAAACAACCATCATAACCATGCAGGCTAACCCTCTGAAAAGACAGCACACACACACGCACACAACAGCGTTGAATCATGAAAGAAGAGAAAGGGGCTGGATAATGACATATCATACAGAAAATTAAAACAATAAAAAAAGTTAAAATAGTGAAATAGCCCCCATTTAGATGTAAAAACAGATTTTCAGTGCCTGCATTCAAAGTGCATCCTATTATTAGGAAGTCACTCACAAGCAGATTATACTGTGATTGTGTAAAAAAAAAAAAAGATACTCCTAAAAGATACCTACATTTATTTGACTTGGGGTGTATTAGGTTGAGAAATGAGAATATAAAGGGAGTTAGGGGTGGAAAAATGCATGCAGCATAACAAACTATGAAGAGCAAACAGAATGGCAGGGGAATGTCAGGAAAAGAAACGCCTCTGATGCGTCGACAGGTAATTGAAGGACAGTTTAAAAAGAAAATATCAACTACCTTGGTTTCTGTCAAACCCTAAATGCTGAGGGAAGATGAAACTGGTTTCCTCTTATTGTAGGCAACTAGACTATGTACCCCAAAAAAGATAGCAAAATACTTTGCATCATTCTGAACAATCAAGTGGAAGATCAGCAGAAAAGATGAGAAAAGCTGCAAATTAAAACAATCCTTCTTGATCGAGCAATCCTCATTTACAATACATAAATTATCAGACACTTCACAGGTACATGCTGCTGATAATTGACACTCCTGAACACTCGTTTAGTCTAATTCAGCCCAACAGAGCCACTCCATTTATTCCTTTGGATTTGCCCATTACAGCATCATTTTCACCGTCCAAATGTCCCTCTTTAGCTTCGAGAACTACTAGACTCTGACACAACCCCAATAAGGGCACAAGTTTGAAATGTGTGAGCAGAGCACAGACATAACAGCTCCTCAATACACTCACAAGCTCACACAAGGGCACAGCGGTCCGTCGCTTTGATCCATTGTTGATAACCACTGTGTGAAAAGCAGCTTTCATCCAGCGATCTTTATACCAACTTAACATGCCCTGCTTTTAAACATACAAATGTACACGATGCTTGAAGAATAGACCAGTGAACTCCACTTAACGATGCTCCACAAGAAACTCATTTTCATCATTTCATTATATGGGTTACAAGACAAAAAGCTGTGAAGCATTTAAGAGGAGAACATTCTGTGCACAATTTAAGCAAGAAAATCCAAATATCAATCCAGAAGACGACCAATATGTGTCTGTACTTCATAGATAACCACCTATTCTAACAAACTCCCGTAAATCAAAGATGCAGATATCCTGGCTAACGGAAAAGAACGGAAAAATAACACTGGCATACAGTCAGTCAAGCGGATCATATCATGCAGTCGTTACCGTATGTGCAGTTACAACACAGTCTGAGGACCAGAAGCACCTCCATGTCCCTCTTCTGTTCTGACTAGTCTCTCCTGCTCACTGCCTTCCTTTCCCAGGCATAGATACAGCAGGAGAGAGAGAGTCAGAGGGAGTAACAGAACAAGTGTGTGTGCGTGAGAGAGAGAGGGAAGAGGTTCACACATCCACCAGTTTGCCTCCTAAAGCCATCCACAGCATACACAAGTAGATGAGACAGGACTGGATTCTTAAAACAGGCTACACACACACACACACACACACATACACGTGTACAAATTCAGACACACACACACAGACGAAACTCTGGCAAAAACTCACCTTCCATTGAAATTTTTGTGGTGCAATCTTTAGAGTCCTTAGGGCCCTTTACTTTGAGATCCTGAAAGAAGCAGATTAAATGAAATGATAATGCACCCAGTTTTAGTAATAAGGATTTAGGATAACATGATGTCACCCAAAATTCACAAAAAAATTCCCCCCAAAAAACAGTCCTTCCTGGGTAAATACAACCTCGGATGAAAAACAGTATATGACACTGCAAATTTTTTGTAATTTTGAAAAAAAAAACTAAATTAGGAATGCTACAGCTGTGCAAAAAACTAAGTAAACTAACGGTGTAGAAGTAATTATTTATAATCTCTCTCTCTTTGGCATAATGCTGTCTGTATCTCACTGTGGAGTAATGTTGCCCCCTTCTTCTTTCCAATGTTGCTTCAGTTAACTGAGGTTTGCAGTCGTTCCTACAGTATATGCACAGGTGCGTTAACACCGAGCTGCAGTGATTTCATCAGGTTGAGGTCTTTGGAGCATCATAATACCTTATTACTTTATCAGCAATTGTAGATTTTCCGGTGTCTTTGGACTCATTCTCTACATGCTTTATCCAATCTTGACCTACAGGACAGACTGGCTCACATTTGACTTGTGAATACTTTGCTTTACTGAGGAGTTCATGATTGATACAATGACATTTTGTTTTTTTTTGTCCAAAGTATATTTTTTTTATATGTGGTTTATTGGGATGCAACTATGCAAAATCTAAACCCAGTTTCCATCTTCTTTTTCCAGAATAGGCTTGTTGCTTGTTCCTATACAGTCTTGTTATAATTGGTCAAACTTTTTTGCAACTCATCTCAACACTGCACGATCTAACCTCGTACTGAGGAACTATGTGTATGACTATGTCATACACTACCGGGAAGATTGTCACCTGCAGTAAAAGGTTTTCTGCATGTGAATAATCCTGCAGAATTATTAACTTTCAATTGTTTGAAAATGATCTAACAACCTTCCTAGTTAGATAGGCATGAATTACTTCTCTGTGAGCAATGATGATTTCTTTCCTCCTTGGCATTGCATTAACACACACCTGAATGAATGCCCCAGACCAGCAAACTGACTAAAGTTCTGCTTTCATGGAGGTAGCTGGCTGCTAATTGCTGTCATAGTTCCTACTACGGCGGTGAGCGTGTATGTAGTTTTTCTACATGCTGGTTCTGCATTCGGGCTTAGTTCTGTGGTCAACAAATAATGACACAATGTAAAACATCAAGCAGATATCATTTTTACCTAGTTTTGACACTTTGCACTATAGTATGATTTCTGTTCAACTAAGGGCCTGAATGAAACATGAAGCATTCAGGTGGATACACCTCCAGAAATTCCCGGTGCAATTCCCATCACCGTCAAGTAGGAACTGCTTCAGTATTTCCTTACAGGTACAACCTACGTATCAAACATCCTCTTGTGTGCACCTGTGAACAAAACTACTGATAATACAGGGAATGACTGTGTTTGATGTGAGCTGTCACTTGGATCTCTCTAACTGGTGTTCAGTTAATTCACGCCTACGACACCTTACTGGCAGTGGGGATGATTTTTGGCACACTGGGAAACTCCTTCACATCATTTATAAATGCTAAATAAACATATAATGCTATAATAACCACGTTTTGGTGTATGGTAGACCTTCTGTTTGAATGCCACTAATAAACTGAAACAAAAATATCTCAGTTAACAAATGTTCATCAAAAGAAAACCCTGGCTCTCATAAACACCTCAGCCGTCAGTTGGAAAGAGGATGTTTCAACTTGCTTTGCTTCTGTGTTGTATCTTACTGTTTTTTTCTCAACTGTCCTGGTTTGTTTTATTATTGCATGAAGTTCGGTGTTTTTTTTTTTTGCTAAAATGCAACACACTTAACAAAATCTCCTATTACCGAGAGAACCAAGAGCCCAGGATTCAATGAATGCTCTATATTAAAAGATTTTCCACCATCCTGGTTCCTCTTTTCATAACCTTACCTCAGATATCTTTTGGAACTGGCTGTTCGCTTGGCTACATTTCTCCGCCGTCTCTAGTGCCACTTTATAGTTGTCCACAAAGGCCTTGTACACCCCCAGCTGGCTGGCCTGAAGCACAAAGAGAGAGAGAGAGAGATGTGAGATTACTAGGCACAAAATAGCTGCATTTAATATTGCCCCCCCCAAGAAGCTTAATGAATGCCAAAAACTCTGTGAGAAAACTGTTTTACTTACACGCAGATCGACTATGCCCCAAATAAGCATATCATAACTGTAAACCAAGAGTCGGCACGTCATAAGATTCACCTTTAATTACTGCTTCCATACTTTTGAAAGCCGCACAATTGCATTAATATTCATGAACAGCTGTGGCAAATGAATTAATCACTCTTCTCTTCAGAGCTTTGCTTAGAGTGGAGAGTTGAAAACAGTCAAATTTGCCCCCATTCCCCTAATGCCAAACCACTAGTGGCTGTGTGCATTACTCCTGATTGAAAAAGAGTCGCTCTCTTTTCCTTCCCTCTTCCCTTTTTATTAACAGCCCCTTTCTGCAGCCTTGTATGTGTATTGTTGCACAAGCTGCAGACCAGCAGCACATGAATATGTATCCTGGTGCAGCTATGCTTGGATGCTTTGGCTGAAGAGCTGACTGCATCCTATTAAAGCAATGAGATTGGATTCAAGTAACTCAAGGGAAGGAGAAAGACTTTTTACTTTCTTTAACTCCCAGTCCTAAACTCATTCCCTTTTCTTCAACTTTCCCCTCAGATTTTCTCGAGGAAAGATGGGCTCGTTAATGAGACACAAGAGAATGATCCAACCATATGTTACATTTTAAAGATGTTGCAAATGTGTTGTTTAAATTATGACATCATAGTTTTTATGATCTTCTGCCAAAAACCATGAAAATAAATTATTTAAGCAGAAACCTGAAAAGTACAGTATGTGGGGGTATAGAAAAATGTAAACAGTCTAGAGGTCCAGACAAACAAGTCACCATCCATATATCCTCTTCTCAAAGTCAATTGGAAGAGAAGAAAAACTGCTCAGTGTAATAACTGCATTTCCAAAAAAGTGCAAACAGTGCAGAGTGAAATATCTGTTAATCATGTTGTTTAGACACCATTACCTGTATGAGAGCTTTGCTGCAAAAGTACACCACCTCAAAAAGCAAGACCCACAGTTTAAATTGGCAGGTGGGAAATCAACAGCCTTGGTTTGAAACTGATGACGGGATGGAGTGAAAAAGAGAGAGAAGCACTGCAGTTTTAGCAACAAATTTCGCCTCAAAAGGACAGCAGATCAACTGCTTTTAAATAAAGCTCTGGATAATTCAGCCTATTTTGAATTCACCTGTGAGGGAACCCCATTGTTTTGAAGCCTAATTCATAATATTAAGATCAGTTTGAGAATATAAAGACAAGAAAACCAACAAATCAGGAATTTCTGTTAAGAAACCAAGCAGAGGTGTGTCAAGTGCTGAATTTTGTGGTGCTGAGCCATTTGTGCACATTTAAGTGTTGTAAAAGTAAAACATTGTAAAAACATGTGTAGTATAATGTAAGACGCATAAAATATTTTAAAACTTGCGAAGGGAAATCAGTTGCACAATTGAATACAGCTTCATCTTCTTTCCACAACAGACCATAGATCTTCATTTGTCTTAAATATACTGTTCAGATCGAGTTTTAATACTCAAAACTTTATTATTGTCATATAACTAGTTTCTACAGAGTAAAATCAAGCCAGTAAGATCTCAGCACAGAAATCCCTGTAGCGTGGCACGACGCCTGGCATATCTGAACACCTAACGCTATCGTAGACCCACTGTCACGTGAAAAATAAGTTGCATCATTTTATGTACAGTATCAGTGTAGAGGAGCAGCTGGGGAAAAAACAAACACTTAGCACACCCTTATTATTGTTATCGTACATTTATCGTATATTATCGTTGAGAAAGTGTAAAAAGTTCATGGTGATAAAATTAGAGAAGGACTGCACAAGTACAACTTGTTTCTTCTCTCAGGAATAAAAACATGTGAAAGTGAAAGTGTAGAGCACCTTTCACAGACAGCAGTGACAAAGCCTTTACAATGAACAAAAATGAGTAAATGAAAGCAATTAAAACCAAACAACAGGGATAACAAAAGAAAAACAATGGAGCTTTCTTATTTTTAATAAAGTATAAAGTCTAGGAGCCCCTAGCCTATTATGAGCAACATCTGCTCAGAAGACCTCAGAGACCGACGGCAAGGTGCTGAAACAGTGAAAGCTTTGATAGTTTAAACAAGAATTTCAAAATTGATTCTAAGACTGACTGGAAGTTTTAAAATCTGAGTAATATGGTTTGTCTCCCTGGAGTTGAACAAAAGGCGTGCAGCTGCATTTTAAACAGACTACAATCGATTTAGAAATGTCTTGTTCAGAATAAAGAGAAACAGGGTAGACCAGTCGTGAAGAAGTAAAAGCATGAAAAATCAATTCCATTACTGCCTTAACACATCTTAACCTTGCATTGTTTCTGAGATGGAAGAAAGCTGATTGATTCAGATGCTGAACATGAACAGAATACTGTCCAGAAGGACCTCGAGGTTAAGCAGCCTACATTTTGCAAAAACAGCCCAAAACCAACGTTTTATCACTGGGATAGAGGTGTGAGGAGCAAAAATAATGCAGTAGTCAACATTTGAAGCTGATCAAAAACACACTTACATATTATTCCAGAATTTTGAACATGATCCACTTTAATTTCCCTTGGGATTAAGAAAGTATCAATCAATCAATCAATCAATCGAGATTCTTTTCTTTGATTAAATGTTTTGGTCCACTTCAAATGTTGACTACAGTAGTTTCCATTTTTCCTGAATTTAACTGGAGGAAGTTTGCTTCTAACCAGGACTTAATGGCAGTTAAACAATTATCTAACAGTGAGATTGTAGGGATCATTAGTACGGAAAGAGAAGAGAAGGAGGATATAATCAGTGTAAAGATGGTAGGAAATATTGCAAGTATTCAAGAGGTATCATGTCCAAAGTAAACAAAATGGGTCCAAGAACATATCCCCATATGCCATATACAAAGTATTTTATGGACACAGAAAAGCTCCCGTCAGTGAGGTAGGAAATAAATCAGTCCAGGGCATTCACTCAAACATCCACCATCTTGGGCAGCCTGTCTATCAAGATGCTGTGATCAACATCAGCTGACCAAGCTTTCTATAGGATATTAAAGCATATATAGCAATACGATTCTACAGCTTTGACAGAGGGTAGTCTAAAGCTAAGAGGGTTTTTTAAAGATAAAAAAACAACAAAATAAAACAAAAAAATTAATCTCAAAGTAACTGTTGTAGCGACTGTCAGAAAATGATGGCTCATCAGCTAAGACAGGCACCAGAGAATAAAAATGTATCAAATAGGGCTGTTCGATTTTGCCCAAAAATAAAATCTCGATTTTTTTTATCACGATTATTTTGTGAATTGACAAAAGGCAAAGAAATGATTTCAAATATGCTGTTTTTTTATTGAACATTTGCCCAATTGGGCTTTAAGTGCAAACTTTGCTCTTATTAAACCAAAAATGAATGAATAAAGTGCAAAACTCTGTAAAATAAGTTGAAAAAAAGTTAAAAAAAAATATAATATAAAGTTTTATCTCTGAAAAAAAAAAAATCAGCAAATCAGCACTTGCAAACATACAGTAAGTTATATTTCCAATTAAACTAAACTGGGTCTTTGCATGCTAAATAATAATGCAACCCATGAAGGAGGTAGAGGTGTGTAATGTCAGTGATTACATTTGCTATTCACATTTGCAAGTTTTTTGCAAGGAACACAAGCCGGTCTACGGCATCTGGCTTGAGGGATGCCCGGTGGCGTGTTACAACGCCCCCTCCTACACTAAAGAGCCTCTCCGATGGGGCACTTGTCGCAGGTATTGAGAGGTATTTCCATCAATCATTAATATGGTATCAATCATTAATATATGTGCAGACAAGGTTTAAAAAAAAAAAAAAAAAAAAAAAAAAAAAAAAAAAAAGGGAAAAATCGATTTTACGATTTTCACGTTTTAACATCGTTCTAATTACATAATCGCGATTACGATTTAAAATCGATTAATCGAACAGCCCTAGTATCAAACAACACTTCTGACCTTCAGTTACTGGAGGATGCAGCCCTGGTGTCCTTTATCATATCAATTAGGCCCGTTTAACAGGCCTTCAGGGAGAGTCTATAAACTTCAAGTTTCATAGATTTCCACAGCCGTTCAGTGCTCCCACAGTCATGATGATAACTGTGGTTAAGCTCATTTACACACAGGGGAGACTTCTATGACAAAGCTCGCCTGTTTTTCATAGGAGCCACCTTTTCAAGCACAGAGGGGTGCGACAATGTTGATAAAACACGTGAGCAAGAGTTTCTACATCTGATGCAGAAACTAACATGAAAGTCAATTGAAAAGCAGAGAAACAATAAAGAACATCCTGGTTAATGATGTGCCAACTAATAGATTGTTAAGGAGACGATCTGAATGGAGCTCCAAGATTTTCAAACATTTTTTTTTTCTTTTTGGGACACAGGAGGACAGCAGATTACACATGTCTGGGAATAATGCACAGCACCACATTAGGAGAAAACCAAATACAGCATACCAGACCAAACCCACCAAGCACAGCAGTAGAAGTGTGATAATGTGTGTTTGCTTGACAGTCACAGGACCGGAGAACTGTGTTGTCATTAAGTCAACCAAAGAAGATTGGGCAAAAAACTTCCGCAACAATGTGAGAGACTGACAATGTCATACTTTAAAATTATTACTTCAATATACTTCTGCTAAATGGGATCTACAGTACACACTATTAAATCATGGGGTCATTTTATAATCTTAAATCATTTGAATAGCTGCTGAAAATTGTATTTATTTTTTCCTGATATGTCAAACTATAATTTTACTAGGGGGTGTATTTTCTTTTCACATGACTGTTACAAGTCTTAGATTGGTAAAATCTTAAAAAATGTGACAGAATCTTCAAAAAAAAAAAAAAAAAAAGCTAGGAGCCCTGTTAAAACCATAAACGTTTTTCCTCATAATCTCACCCCAATCTGATTTTTGGGACATTTGCTCAGAGAAATACGGTCCTGGTTGTCTCAGGCTACAGCTGAGTCTCAGCCCTCAGAGTGGTGAGAAAACTTATTCGACACGGTGGACTCTGTGTTGCTCCAGTGGTCTCCGTGCTGGGGACAAGGAGGAGTAGGAGTAGGAGCAGCTAATTACACTGCCATCTGCACTCTCACATTGCCACTCTGACTCAATACCACTCGACATGCTCATGTGCGCACATGAACACAGCACAGATGGGCCATGATGACAACAATAATAGATGACACTTGGTGGTGCAACTCCTGCAATCCTCAGAGAAAAATGTTGATGAGAGGAAGTTAATAGTCTTGAAATCTTAAGATGTTTAAATCATTTGTTCAGCTGTTCAACATCAGCTCATGCAGCAGCGTCTGTTTGTTAATTTAATTCACACAATTCCTATTTGCATGAATTGACTCTTCTCTCAAAATTATTCCTAAAAATAGCTGTGAGGTGTGTATAATTTAAAAAAAAATTATTTGCTTTTACTGCTGTAATTTGACTCCAAACTGTGTGGTGATATGACTGGTGAAGCGTTATTGTGACTACAGAACTCAGCTCTTGTGCTTGTGTGTTAGCTAGTGACCTCAACAACCACAATTTCTAAGGTCACCAAAATAGTTGCAGTTTCTGTTCCTACTGCAGAATCTACAGCAGCAGATTCAAATGACTGAGTCGACTAGGGAGCTTTGTGTCTTAAAAATGATGGATCTTCGCCTCCCTCCCAGAGTTAACTGAACTAAAACATCCAACTGCATCTAGAAACAAAAGAAGTTTGAGAGTCATACAATAAAAAGACGTTCCTCATAAGAGAATAAGCGAATAAAGTTTTAACAATTTCTAGAAGTAGACTTATTTCTATAATAACAGGAGAAAGAGACGATCAAAATGTGGATCCTTTTTTGATCATTTTAAACAATTACTCTTAAATCTTATTTGATTTGGAGCAACTATTTCTGTTGTCACTCTGTCAAACACTATACATCGATGTCTTGGCCTAAATGTCACAGGATCGGAACGTCTGACTAGGTTATATTCGATCAGAAGAAATATGGCGTATCTAATATGATCTAATCTAATCTGTTGGCCATGGTCTGTAAATCCTCAAGCTTTCAAAGGAAGATGTAGCTCTTATTGTAAGATGGATGGTCTCAAAAAGACAACAGACGGATACAGACTGTACAGCAGAAAAGCAGTTTTATCAGCGTTTAAAAATCAAACCATAAACTAATTTAATGAATGCGGCTGCACAATGACACTCAAATAAGGGAGGCACTAGTCTGGAAAAAAAATGGGAAAAAACATGCTCTCTCTTTCTCTCACTCCTCGCTGTGAAGGGCTGTTTTAAGAGACTAACCCTCTTGTTACTGTCTGGCGGAGGAAATTTACAGCAGTCCACTTTTCTGAACAGAGGATTTGTTTGCCTGAAGACTTTCCAGTCAAGGAAATTGTAAACCACAATATTGTCCCTCCCTGTTTTCAGCAAGAATTAATAAGCATAAACTAACTGTGTACATTTACTCCAGGAGCACTAATGTTCACCGCTTTGTAAAATATCCTATGAAGTTACTAAATTACACTGATGACCATCTCCATATTTCACACTGCACAAACCTTCTCTCATACATCAGTTGCTTATTTTGATTTGCTTTCCTACTTTAAAAGCATTTCCTGACTTCTCAGTCGAGATCTATAACAGATCTTTTTACAGCATGCCAAAAAAAAACCACGCAAATGCACATAAAGCAGTATTTGCAGGGACAGAGCGTGAGCTTGTTCTCTCTCTAGACAAAGATACATTTACACTCATAAAAACCATACTGTTACATTATTTACTGGAAGCAACCGTTTAAGTTTAAGTAATCAACTGCAAATATGCAACAGACCAGGGGATGTCTGGCTACGAGCACACGCTAATACACACAGTCGCCACACACACGCTGTCAAATTTAGACGGCTGATTCATAAACAATTAAGAGGCCTGGTAATTCTACTTTTAATAGCCATTTACATGTTCCCTGTGAATGACGACAAGAGGAGAGAAAAAAAAAATGATAGAAAGACCCAGACAGTGTAATTATTGTGACAACGTCAGGCTTACCAGCTTCTGGAAGAAATGTCCCACGGTGACCTTCTCGTCCCACTGCTGGATGCTGGGTGACAGGGCGTCGTAGAACTCTTTGTGGATCTCAAAGATGTCCTGGATTTTGTAAAAGATGGTCTCTATCTGCTGGATGGTCAAGACGGGCTGGGATGTCGTGGCTGTGGCTTTCAGGGGCCGCATGGGCTGTCGAGGTGAGAGACACAATAGTTGGACATGAAAATAATACACACGAGGCTTATAAATACCAACAGAATGAGTTTAGGCCATGGAAATTCAGAACAAGATCTGAATATAACTTGGGGCAGTAAATCTGACAATTTGGGCTGTAACTGGCTGTAGGAAAAAAATGTCAGTGTCTTTTTAGGAGGTAATCTTACGTCTCTGCTATGCAGTTGGCTGAATGTCTTATTCATTGTGATGTTCCTGAGCATGCAGATTGAACGCCAACTCATTTAATCACAGAGGTGTGTGCAGTGGTCGCGGTGGGTGGGCACGGGGGCCTGAATTACAGCGAAACGCATGAAGGCTTTCACGTCAGTTGGCTTGCGTTTACAATGAGTCAGTCCCACACTGATTGCAGGGCCACCAGAAAAGACTGCTCGCTTTTGAAAACCTCGACAATAGCAGCAGACGTGCCGATGACACCCCTGCGTGGTCTGCTTATTACGGCAAAGCTGTCCAAAAAAGAATCCTCATCAGTTTGCACAAATGTGTTAAAGATGAATGATTTGCCTCATGAATCATTTCTCTACCTCACTAATTAATCTGTCAGAGTTATTGGCTACATCACAGCCACTAATTATTGAAGAAGAACAAACTACAGCCAACTGTAGGAATGGTGATTAGTCCTCAGCCTACTACAGTAACAGTTGTTGTTATATTAAATGGCAGCTCAACCAAAATAAATAGTTAACACGCATTCCCAAAATTAAAGACATAACCTGGATTTAACTAAGCAAAGGTGAGGTAAGAGCTCCCGCTGGACAGGTATTTCTGTGAAGTTATTGAACTGTAAGAAAAGCTTCTTTTTTTTTGTTTTTAAATGACCATGTCAAAAAACACATCCTATTTTAGAAGTCTTAAATTATTTATCTGGTACCCGTCTCATTCAAAGCCATTTCAGCCATTCAAGCATATACAGAACCCCCGCAACAGAGCTGGACGGGCTTTATACTCATACAGGAGTCATTGTGTAAAGCAGTGGTTCCCAAACTGTGTGCCGCGGCACACTGGTGTGCCTTGAGGCAAGTCCAAGTGTGCCGTGGGATTTTGTGACAACCATAACCTACTGCAATATAGTATACAACTAGACAAAAATAATTATTTTAATTTACTATATACTACTTTGAATGCACTCATTCCATAATACAGAGGCAAACTCTTTATCTAAAAACTATTTTAAAAAATCCTCCTGAAATGGGTGTGTTTGATGAAGCCCAATTTGATAAAGTTTAAATATTTGTGTGAAGTATTTTGTTAATAAATATTTCATGAGTAGAATAGTTGTCTTTGTCATATCTTATTTGGCATTAGTAAATAATAAACTTAACAGATAAACAGATGATATTAGTGATAACACGCGTTATAAGGCTATTTTGCACAATAGGTGTGCCTTGAAATTTTTATTTGTCCTTTGGTGTGCCTTGGGCACAGAAAGTTTGGGAACCACTGGTGTAAAGGATGCAAAAACCTGCCAAATATTAAGAAAATAAACTGAGATTAAAAACAGCATGATTACATTGTTTTCTTATTTCAATGACGGAGGACACAAACAAGCTCGACTGAAATGAAAGCAACTGAGAACTCTTCAGTATGTTTTTTAAAGTTAAACGACAACTCCATGAAGCCTCAGTTTATTTATTAATATGAAACTGGATTCATGGGGCTAAACAATTCATTAGTGTGCATTGATGCAAATACAACCACATAGTTTATTGTTGAAAGAGCATGCATGTGGTTACGGGGTAGAAACACGACATAGAGCAGTTGTTTAGCACGTGGAAACAGTGTTTTAGGAGTTTGGAGCAGCAGTGCCCCTGCGCTCAGTAAGACCACTGACTAATAATAGTGCTACTGTATATGCGGGCATAGGCCATGATCCTCTTTGTGTGTATCTGTGTACATCTCACCAGTAACAGTGCCTCCAGTTGGTTAATGTAGATCTCCTCGCTGGCCAGGAAACCAGACAGCACCAGTTTCTTCATCTCCAGTCCTTTCTCAATGTTTCCCTGCAAGAAAAAAGAGAGAAAAAAAAGTGCTGACTGTGATAATGTGTTATGCATGTTTATTTACATTATGAGCAATCAAAATACACGTTCACCTCAGGGATCATTCTCCCTGGAAATCTAGATATTTATATCCAGAGTTAATTTAATTTTTTAACCACAAAATACTTCCATGACACAAGCTCATTTCCTGAATGATGTCACTGCAGTTACCACATCAGGTAGAACACACACATTCAGAATGTATTGAAATGTGAGACACTTCTACCATTAGGAATGTTCACTAATCAAAAAACATCTAAATAGACTGTGTGAAAGTTATTCCAACTGCTTCCTGGCAGCTATTGTACAGTATTTGGACATTATCTGATTAAGTCACCACTATCATTCTGTTCAGAAAACATAGAGCAAGAGCAAAACAGGAAACGTCAATTCTAGTTAACATCTAGAATCTGTGGGAAATAATACATTATATCACCAGAATTGAAAAAGAAAAAAGATATATACTTAAAGTGACAGTTATTTTTCTCGATTAATACAAAAGGCACTGGTTTAGTCCTTAATTCATATTTATGCAGTCAAAGAAATTACCTTTTTTTCTTGTATTTTTGGTAGTTGTCTGTATAGGCAAGCACTTCATTTTCTTTAAAACTTCTATATAAATAACCATCACATACATGTACTTCGGTGGTGTGAATGAAGTAAAAAGCCAGTTTTCCTCTTAAACAAAAGCACAACCGTCCACAAGCTTCTCATAATGACATATTTTAAATCACTATTGCATGCAAAATGTATGTATTGATGTGATGCATCTGGCTTTCACCAAACATGGTGGTGAGCATTAAGGCAAAGAAATCTCAACTTTGGTCTCATCTGTTAACAGAACTTTGTTCCAGGACTCGTGTAGTTTGTCCAGATGCAACTTTACCACCTAAATCAATATTGCCATGGCTTTCTCCTGGTAAACCTTCCAAACGGGACATGCAGGGTCACCTTGTTCTTCACATTAACATTTAACATGTTAAATAATGTCAGCTGTCTTGGATGTTTTCCTCTTGTGAAATGATCTCTTCACTGCAGAACATGCACTCTTGTGTTTGGAAACCCTTCCACACAATAATTACAAAAAAATATAAAAAAAATAAAATAAAATAAGCACTATCACTTCTTTGAGATCACTCCTGATGTCTCCCCACCTTAGTGTTGTGTAAATACATACAGTATGAATGCTCCAGACGAGCAAAGTGAACAAACTTCTACGGTACTTTTACAGAGGCGTTCACACTTGCAGATGATTTAAATAAATAAGATGTGATGTTTATCATTTAATATTCTGTAATCTTAAGACTTGGCAACATTGAAATGTTTTTTTTTATCATGTCCTTGTATTTAAAACTTTTCTTTTTTACATGTTTACACTTGCCCTATCCAATGCACTTATATCTATCCCTTTTTATATAATGCATACGATATCTAATAAAAATGTTTCATTGAATTTACTTTCTTACAAGAGAGATTTAATTTAAATCCTCACATACAACACTGAACCCAATGTAAGTTAGTAAATATGTTACTTTACACATCCTCCTATTGTAATTACTTTATGCATTGCATGTGATATGATTTGCACTGTTCTGTAAATGTTTTCTGTAATTTTTGTTGAAGGAGCTTTACAAATGTATGAATCCTGACAGTTAAATAATGTATATATGTGCAGCCTATCAAAGCAATCCCCAGTAAAAAATTAAATGCAGTAATATATCAGCAACTTTTACTCAGAAGGCACCAGGACACCTGTTCAGGGCGTTATTCATTCTTTGCTTGCTCTCGTGGCAGAAACATGTCGACATACTGAGCCAAGCAGCAGCAAAATGCACAAAGTGACACATTAGTCCTGCATATGTGCCTTAAATGATGGTCAAAGAGCAGCAATGATTGCAGAGAGGATGATTAATTATTAACACAGCAAGATCCTTACAATGATATCAGGACACCAGCACTGCCTGATAAGACAAGGAAGACGTCATGAGCTCATTGTGTTAACCCAGTCATGACCGCCCTCCATCCTCTGACACGGATGTTATCCTTCAAGATAAAGGAACACTATACAACAAGGTGCGATATTTGCAGTACAATTATAGTACGCATACATAATTCTTGATCAAATGTTTACAGTCTCTGTAAAATCAACTGCTGAAACTGTGTAAATATGACAGCGCTGATTCCCGAGCTCCCTCTGGCAGTTTTCTAAAGTCCCATGAACAATGTGCCAGCCAGTTTCCATCATTCCTTTTTCACTCCCACAAACTGTGGTAAGTTTTCAGGATGGGACAAGGTTCAAACCATTTCTTAGTTAAGATTTCCAGCGAATTATCTGCACCCACAAAACATTACAGAAGACTTGAGCGTTTATGATTAACTGTCTCAATATAAAGTAGAGCTCAACATAAGAAATGAGTCACACTTCTGAAACTGAAAGATCTCAAATATCCAAGAACTCTGAGCAACCAATTACTCTTCTCAACATGACGAGGACACTGTAACTCTCAAAAAATGGTTTTCCAGTGATATAAAATAAGAGTAAACTAAAATAAGAGGAAACTTTTTCATGCTCCTCAGACATGATGCCAGAGCCTGGCAGGTGCCCTCACTTCTGATTAAACAACTAATTGTTTGAGATGTGGTCAGCTGGCTATTTTAGTGACAAATGTGTCATAGAAAGACAGAGAGGGGAAAAAAAAAACAGGAAGAGAGGAATATTTTCCAACTGCTGTACAAAGAGCTGCTGTGTGAAGAGTGCAAGATGAGAAATACATGAGGGGTGAAAGGTTGTTTTCCTTTCCACAGCAACCTGCTCCTACGAGTGTACTTAACATTAGACACTGCATGCTCTCGTATAATATATAGAGCCGATAGTGAAAGTGCCACGGAGTAGTGTAAGGCAGTGCTGCTTTTCGTCAATTAATCTGCAGGAGTTCAGGCTCCTGCAACCACACGAACACAGAAGTTAACTTGAGAGCCAGAAATCAGCTGCATTCACAAGCCGACAGACAGAAGAGACATGCGCTCAACTGCCTCATCGGGCCACGCTGAGATACCCGTGGTTGTCACACACAAACACACACTCGCGCAGCGCAGATGGCTCACGAGCGTAGTGAGCAGCACTCAGTGACGCCACATCACACAGAGACTCTCATTTTGACTTTACATTTTTCTATCAATAGACCGGCGTTCAAGGCTGTTCAGGGTGTTAGCAAAGATCAAGTGTGCATGTGTGCCTCTATGTCTGTGTGTGTGTGTGTTTCCCGCATCCAGGTGTCCAGCCCCTGCCTCACCTTAAACTGTCTATGTGTCAAAGTGATGGGATCCAGCTCCCCATCTCCGTATTCAAACACCTCCTCTTCCTCCTTCAGCACCCTGTCCAAGTAGCACAGCACCTCCTCCTCTTCTTCCTCCATGGTTCTCTCTTTGAATTCCTGTCTTTTTTAATCACCTTACGTCCTGTTTCTGTTTCCAATTCCCTTCTTTAGGGCCTGCTTGGACACAGCAGGGTTTTCCCTTCGGAGCAAGTCGTCTGGACTTAGAGTGAGAAAGGGAGAGGACCCCGCCTACACACCCCACCCCCTTCCTCTGCTGGGCTTCCTGGTGCTTGTGTGTGCATGTGTGTGTGTGTGTGTGTGCGTGTGCAAGCCGCTGATCCACCACGGTCGATGAGGTCTGCCCTCCCTCTACATCCGCCCCTCCCCTCACAACAAACGCTATCCAGCCACTTCCTTGATGGCTACACAGGCTGACTTCTGTCTGTGTGACGCTGGGAAAACTCTGCCTTCTTCATTTTCTTTACGTTTCTTCCGCTCTCTTCAGTAAAGAGCCACTTCCTCCTCACAAACCCATAGGTTCTCCCTCGCAGGCGTTAGCTACCGCGTGGTTTTTCTCTTTTCTCTCCTATTCCCTGGCCATTGTGTTTTTATTGATCTGCTGAGAGCCACGGACGTTGCGCTTGGGCTATCTAATGTGCGGCTGATTCTGATTACAGGTCACATAGTACAGCAGTTTCAAAGGCTTAGCATGTTAGACAATGTTTCTAAAGACGACGTGCATGAGGACAAGCTGGAAAATCAATCATCTTAATTTGAAGAAATGAAACCAAAAATATGGAGAAGTAAGACTCAAGGCTTGCAGATTTAACTTTATGTGTGTGTGCATTTATGAATGAAGCCCTTTCACTTGCTAGAACCTGCATATGGTGCCACTTCACAGCAAGCTCCACCTACAACAGCTCTAAGCCTCCTTCTCGCATTCATTTCACCTCAAATTCCCCGTTTGACCAGCTCAAGATACTACATACGAGTGCCTTATTTGACATTTCACAGGACAGTCTGCACTACTTTATGTACATCAAGCTCATTTGACACACACACACACACGACTCTAGAGAGTGGCTTGTAATCAAGCCGCAGGAGTGTTGAGTCAGCACAACTATCGGCTGTTAATCTGGGCGGATAGGCTCATTACAGTAAAGGAGGAAGCAGGAAAGAAAACATCAAACAAAAAAATACAAGAAAAAAAACAACAAAGAAAAGCAAGAAGAATAACAGAAAAGCTCCTCTTGCTCCTCTAGCAGATTGAGACATAATGCTACTATGATGTAAAAGCCGAGTAGCATTATGTCTCAATCCGCCAGAAGAGCGAGACGTAATGATGTAAAAGCATTCAATACACATTCAAGTCAGATGGAGGTCAATGTTTAGTTCACCAGCTTTTAAATCACAATGAATGCAAGCATCTTGGCATGGACGTTTTTGTGGCTGCATGCTGGCATATACAAGGCCCTCAGCAGAAGGAGAGGAGTTTAACATGCGTGTGTGAAGAGAGTCTGTGACACAACGGAGTCAGATGTGGAATTTTGGCAAATGCCACTGACTCGATCCAGATTTATGTCAAAGAGACACAGAGTACGATAAAACACACACTCTTTATTCAGATGCTAATAAACTATGCTCATTATTTTGTGAGTTTAAAAACAAAAACACAGAACCTAGTTGGGGCCTATGCGAAAGTTTTAGGTGTCTGAATTCAGCTTGTCAAAAACCATACTCCAGGGGTTCCAAACATTTGCATATATCTGAACACAGAAGGTCTGGTTCCCTGAAGATGGAAGAGTGAAAACATGACAATTCTTAAATCCTCAAATATCTTTTTTACAAGTAATCTACCTAGAAATGTAAATCCCATCAATATGGAAACTAAAAGTGTCTCAGAAATATAAAGCTTTTTATTTTTCAGAGTAACCAAAGGCTCCCTATGTTAAACGCATCTGGCACAGAAGACACTGGCCTGCTTTTTTTTTCTTATTTCTTTTTTTCTATTTTTTAAAGGTTTTTCACAAACATGTTTCTGTTCTTACTCCTACTTGCCACTAGATGGAGATACAGCTGCATGTATGCCAGCCCCTGGAGGCTGGAATAACTCACTAAGAACACATCTGAAATAATACTGACCTTAATAATGCATGAAATGTCTCTACTAAAAACAGGTCAATAATCAAGCTCAGGTCATATTTACAATACAATAATTGTTCAGCAATGGTGCGAAGAACAGAGATGGCGCTGAGATGGAGTGAGGCAGCAGTCAGCTTCTAAGTCCAAACAGATCAAGTACGTGGTCCGATTCAAGAAATTCAGTATGAGAATTAAAAATTTAAATTAACAAAAATAAGACAACCACTTGCTGGTGGACTCTTAATGTCTGTTAAATGTCTATAACAGGATAATAACTGATAACAACTGGGAACAAGCACAAGAAAGAGCCCTGCTAACCACCGGCCCGCTGGTATGAAGGACCGATACATGCTCCATATGAAAACAAATAATTAATAATGCACTGTAGATGTAATGTAGAAGTAAAAAGAAAATCCAAGCAACACTGAAGACTTATTAACAAACTCCCAACATCAATGGCCGCTACATATTTTTTCCAAGTATCAAAGACTTGAACAGGAGTAACTTTGAAGAGAAAAACAATCTGCACATGTACTTTGTTTGAACTCAGGTTGGCACATTGTTGCTAGTTGCATTAAAGACCATCTGGTTCAGTGATCACTTCCTGCTGATGTCAATGCGCCCCCTGCAGTGTGCTGCAGGCAGTCCAGTTACTGGGGCTCGACCTTATCAATTACAGGTGGTAAAGATCTGGCAGCTAAAAGACAAACGCTCCATGAATCCTGGATCCTAAGTAAAGAAATCGTGGCTTACGGCTCATCAGCTTTTACTGTTTTATATACGAGAACATGCTGGTGATCATTGTCGCCAATTAAGGAACATTTCAATGCCTTCTTCATTTATTTATTTTTCTAATAATTCAGTCACCTGTGCAGTAGGTTTTGGTTTAAATTAGATCATTTTGATGAAGGATTTCAGCCAATGAAGAGCTCAGCAATAGAGGATTTATAGGTGAACAGAACCTTACAACAGATTTTGGTTCAGAATCTAAACTCTAGATTTGGTCTCACATACTGTACAAATAAACTGTTTGGGGTGTAGTTTGCGTGGCAGGAATGATTCTGGAAATAAATATTTATTTTACAGCTTATGTGCTCATGTTAGTGTTGTATAAACTAGTGCGATTTGGATATTGTGAAGCTCTTCTTCAAAGCAGTTACTGTATGTGTAGGATCTACTGCCACCTCGCAGGAAACTAACATGACTCATGCCTTCAAAGAGAGAGAACCTACTACAAACCACTGAAAAGACGATAACTGCTCCATAAAGCACACGTTTGGTTTTCATCCTGAGCCTGTAGTAACAGTGGTGGCCGTGCAACATCTTAATGACTCTAAAAGCTACACGTACACTTCCCATGATGCCTACTTCTGCTTCCTTTCACAGAGTGGATTTTAACAAAGACTAAAATATCAACTCCTGCACTGAATCTAAAATCTTTTTCAGACCAAATCAAATTCATTTCTAAAAGATAAGAGGTTTACAGAACACCACTGAAGCCCACGGCTCCGATACAGGTCGTAAGCTTTAGCACAGAGTTTTCAATTTTCATTAATTTGTGTGCGACTATTAAAGCTCACAAATAAACTAATCCTTTTCATAAAAATACTGACCAGTGCTTGTATGATATTTTATTCATTTCGAACATCTTAGTAAAGAATTTGAAGTATGGTAAAAGATTATAACAACAAGTGAGTGTCATGAATGAAAACCAGAAAAACTGATATTTGACAAAAACAAGGATGATGTGGTGCTGGGAGGGTATAAATGTTTGAATAAAATCAGGAAACAGTCTTGTGACTTTGTAAATACTGGACTTTCTGACATCATTTGCTGAAATACTGGATGACAAGAGAGAAAATAAAAAAAAATACTAACATATTTCTATCTTCTTGACAATGCAGTATTATTGTGAAAAAAAAAAAACCCCAAAAAGCTCCCATTGAACTGGACACATCACGTAACATGACGACTAAAACCAGTTTAACAGGACACACTAAACCGTATCCCCGCCTCCTTATATTTCTGTGTCCTTACCCCAGGCAGCAGGCCCTCTGGTGGTGTGGGGGAGACACTTTCTCCATCAGGCCCCTGGGGCGCGCACAGCTGGGGTGACATGGTGGGAGATTCGTCTATATAGGGCAGTGTCTCCGAGCCATCCTGGGACTTGCCATCCTCTGCTCCGTCCCCCTCATAGCCATCTGTGTTATAGTTAAAGTCTGGAGTCCAGAGAGAAACAGGGAAGAACAGACAGCAGCGAGAGGGAGTGATGAGGAAAGGGGGGTAGACAAAAAAAGAGAAAGATACTGGTTAGCAATTCATTACTTGAAAAAGGCGATCGGTCCAAACTTTGCGTATCTGCTGAGAATAATGCATGTCCTCAGTACCATCATCAACTACCAAAATCTCATACTGCACAATTTATTTTCCCAAAACTATGACATAAAAAAGAAACCTGTTGTACATGCTTCATTAATTAATTTGAAACAATATAAGGTGCATGAAACAGTTTGAAATGGCTGAGCTGGAGCAAAGAACAAATTAAAATGACACACCAATCAACTCCTGTGTTGAAGAAGCTACAAAAACAATACATTTGCCTTCCAACTCATCTATTTCCATTTTCATTTCAGATCCGTGAAAATGCAAATCAGTCTTAAAACAGTTGCACGTTAGGCTGAGTGTCAGAATTCAGGCCAAAATCCATCCCCTGAGAGCGAGACAGGCGTTCAGGCCTGAGCAGCACTGACAGCTCTGGTGGAAGGGAACAACGCTGACTACAAAACATCTCCTGCTTTGCCTTCAAGCAAGGAAAACTGAGGAAAAACAAAATGGCTAGGCAAGATGTATACATTCTGAGTCCGATAATGGAAATCTTATGTTGTCATCTGTTATGAAAGAAGAGGTATAATTTTGGTAAACGCGACTAATCGTGATAACCCGGCTGAAGCTACAGCACAAACTAATGAAAAAGGGAGGCAATTAGATTAAATTCAACTGGATGCACTGTTTATTGTGTCAGGATTGGTTTACACTGTAGCCATACTTCATTCCTGGGGTGTTTCCTGATGGAATAAATCCTGTTTAACTGACAGGAAAACCATGGACAGATTAAAAAAAAAAGCAAATTAAAATGTTTCAGAAGCTGGCTGCTTGGGAGATATGTTGGTATATGTAAATGTTCCACCCAATATGTACTCAAAAGACAAGGCAAAGGATGTCAGACAACTCTAACAAGGCATAGATGAGAAATAATTGGAAAACAAATCTAGGGATCAATTCCCACTGGGACAATTCACATCAGCAAGCTAATATTGCTGCATGCCTAGACTGCAATCAGTCATCCACTGACATGCAGCACGAGCCACAGACACTGGACCACACGCCCGTCAATCAAGACAAGAAAGGAATAACCCAACTCCATCTGTTAGTTGCGTGCAAGAGTCTGTGTGGACCGTGAAGAATCGCGGTTACCATATGGTTTATTTGTAGCTGTCACACAAATTGCTTACAAATGGACTCAGTGAGGCACATGCAGAAAATTCTGATTATCCTGGAGTCGAGCAATGACGGAGCATGAAGAAGAACATGACACATTATGGCGAGGAGCGGGTTAAAACACTGGCCGGCTCTGACTGTTGCACTCCCACCATGGAAGAGATCTGCCCTCAGATGGATGAGAGTTTATGCCCTTGTTTCTTGGCTCTCAGTTTCTTCATTTGTTCATTTTATTGTTTTACCCTTGTGAACACTTTCCTCCTGATGGCTTGATTTGTTATAATGTGTTCTGGGAGTTGTTGTGAGCATGAGAGAAAAATCAGAGAACGCTTTCTACCATCCAAGGTATTCACCTCATGTTAAAGTGCTCATCAGTGTCTACAAAAGCTTGGATATCCTTCCAGCTCATAACTATTTCTCTAAACCTCGACTCTCAGCCGGAGGGATATATATGGAGCGTAGTGCTTAGAGAAGAAACCCTTTCATATTTGGTGCACTGAGCAAAACACTTTTATCTAGATGAGCACCAATGTATGCCAACCCCCTCCCCTTTTTTTCCAAAGAAGCATACAGAAGTATGATTCCTCTATTTACAGACACATAAAGAGGCAGCAAAAGTCATTAAGAAATATATGATCCCAGTGGTGTTGAACAGGGAGGCGAGCCGAAGTATCTGCTTATTTTCTATCAACTGTGAATGCAAAGGATGCTTAACTGTTAATGTGTGTCATTAGGGTCATGTAGTGTTTGTATGAATCACTTCAACAGCAATTTAGCTGTTGAGTGGTCATTATTCCAACTCATTATCACTGATTAGCCATATTAATGCAGCTCTACAGACAGAGATAAAAGAAAGAGCAATTGTGAGACTCACTTGGCTAGGCTCCTGCTGCTAATTTTCTAAACAAGATTAACACCCAAAACAGCTGCACAGCAGAGGACAGTAATTTGCAGAAAACCTCGCAAGCAATAGTTGTGATATTTAGGACTACATTCTCTGGCACTGAAGGTTTAAATTTGTCTTGAGGGATACATTTATCATTTTTAGACCAAAAGTCAGTTGTCCTGATGTGAAATATATAATGACTGCATTGTGGCTTACCAGTAAAACACATATAACATTACACTACATTACAACTGACAGATGTTTTTATC
This sequence comes from Cololabis saira, assembly GCF_033807715.1. Taxonomy (NCBI): domain Eukaryota; kingdom Metazoa; phylum Chordata; class Actinopteri; order Beloniformes; family Belonidae; genus Cololabis; species Cololabis saira. The sequence continues at coordinate 20,659,688 of NC_084600.1, read as the reverse complement.
CAAAGTGACCTACAACTGAGGAAAAACAATCAAGCCACAGTAAACACAGTAAATTTCAGCGGAAGTGCAGTTGAGAGATGCACGTGAATGCGGGTTAAAAGGTAAAGAGTTAAAGTTGTTTAGCATAGATGGTGCTCTTGGGAAAAAAAAGGGTTTTCAAGAGCTTCTTAAAAAAAATAGAGGGACAACCCTGCTCTTGTTGCAAATGGTAACTTGTTCCACCATTGAGTAATTATGAAAGAACAGTCTCTGCAGAGAACGTCTTGTGTGAAGAGAGGGCCAGGCCAGTCGTTCTTCTAATGACCACAATGCCTGGGAAAGAGTGTACGCTCTTAAAATTGAGTTTAAATAAGTAGGTATTGACCCTGCAGTCCTTTTGTAAGCAAGGGTAAGTGACTTGTATGTGAATATAGCAGCAATGGGTAGCCAGTGTAGGTCAATGATCAGAGGTGTGACGTCCCTTTTTTAGTTGATTAACGACCAGACATACTGTCGCATTCTGGATGTTCTGTAGAGATTTTAATCAGCTGTTAGGCCAGCTAGGAGGGCATTGGGTTAGTTGAGGGAGAATATAACTATGGCCTGTACTAAGAGTTGAGTGGCATACTGAGTCCGGCAAGTCTTCTCTTTTTGTATCTTGTAAAGTGCAAAGCAACATGACCGGGAGTCCGAGGCAATATGGCCAGAACACAATAACTGGCCATCAATCCTGACATCCAGGCCTTTTACAACCATGGCAGTAGTGACGGTAAAAAAAGGCAATATTTATCATGATATTGTGGTTGATCGAATGATGAGCAGGGATAACCAGTTTTACACAAGTTAAGCTGAAACTGGTGTTCCTTCATCGATGCAGATAGGCGAGGCAAACACTTCAATTATCCTGGGTTGGTAATGTATACAATGAAATACAAATTCTGTCGAGCCTTTTTCTAACTTTCCAGTTGTACAGTCAGTTAGCTTTGAAACTTTGGAACATCACAACATTTCCTACCATACTTATGCGGATGACACACAACTCTATATTTCAGTGTCACCACATGACTACAGTCCCCTGATCTCATTGAGTAACTGTATTCACCAAATCAATTAGTGGATGTGCCAGAATTTTCTCCAGCTAAATGCAGAAAAGACAGAGGTGATAAGTTTTGGCCCTAAAAATGAAAGGGAAAAGATCAGCGCTCACCTTGGCTCCATGTCATTGACAGCTACGAATCAAGCCAGAAATCTTGGTGTAATTATTGACTCAGACCTGAACTTCAACATTCATCTAAAGTTTATCACCAAATCTGCCTATTACCACCTGAAAAACATTGCTAGAATTAAGGGTATTCTGTCTAAATAAGACATGGAAAAACGTATTCATGCATTCATTTTCAGTAGGTTGGATTATTGCAATGTCATCTTTACAGGCCTTAACAAGAAATCTATCAGAAAGCTGCAGCTGATCCAGAACCTGCCGCCAGAGTCCTTACAAACACCAGGAAACTGGACCACATTACACCGGTCATGAAATCACTACACTGGCTTCCAGTTAGTCAAAGGATAGAGTTTAAAATCTTACTGCTGGTCTACAAAGCACTGAATGGTCTTGGACCAAAATACATGGTCGATCTGTTAGTTCCCTATGAAGCTCCCAGACCCCTGAGGTTCATCTGGATCTGGTTTGTTGTGGTTCCCAAGAACCAGAACCAAGCAAGGTGAGGCAGTTCAGTTATTCTGCTCCTCACCGGTGGAACAAACTTCCTGTAGACCTGAGGTCTGCTCCAACTGTCAGCTCCTTTAAATCAGGATAAAAACATTACTGTTTACTGAAGCATACTCCTAAATTAAACCTGCTGTACTCTACTGCCCTTATTTTTTTTTTAACAGCTTGTGCTTTTTATTATTTTACTTCTTTTCTTATTCTTACCTATTTGTTATTATGTCTTGCCGCTTTTAATGTCAATGTAAAGCACTTTGAATTACCTTGTGTTGAATTGTGCTATATAAATAAATTTGCCTTGCATTGCCTTGCCTTGCCTTGAAAGTACAAAGTTCATAATTAATTAAATAATACAGATCACTTATGATAGCATCTATTTTATCAAGTTCCTCAGAAAAGGATTAGCTAAGTGTTGAATTTTTGTTATTATTTTCTAACAGTCAGATTATCAAAAGTTATTCAAATTAACACATTTCTACCCAATTTTTAATTCAGTGAAAGTCTGCGTTTCAAGAGTGTTATCTGTCCCACGACTGAAGGACAATAAATAGCACAGCTCCCTTGAGACTACAAAGGCAGATTGAAGCTGTTTTTTTATGAATGAGGTCCACCTGCCATCATACTACCTGCACTGACAATTATTATGTGATTGCAATTTGGTGATTAAAGTTCACAAGAAAAGAAAAATATCACTTCTCCTGAGTGAGGTTTTTGGCATATTTATGTCTGATACAGCACTTCTATATTTTATACCACTTTTACCAAGGTCTTTGATTATAATTTTTTTATAGTTTTTACCTTGTCTGCACACATTAATGGTTAATACCATGCTGGTAAGAACCTAAAGCATATATATGTGCAATTTGGATATAAAATACTTTTTTTTATATGTCATATATATTTATTTTATTAATATATATTTATTTTATATATATATATATATATATATATATATATATATATATATATCTATATCTATATCTATATATATATATATATATATATATATATATATATATATATATATATATAGGTCTGGATCTAAAGGGCACAAGACCTTCTAATGAGGTCAGACCACAACATTGAACCCTTGGAGTTGTCAACCTGTTTGCCATAATAGGAGGTTTATATTATATTATATTATATTATATTATATATATATATATATATATATATATATATATATATATATATATATATATATATATATATATATATATATATATATATATATATATATATATATATATATATATATTGTCATGAACTGACTTCGTCATGACAAAAATGGGAGACGACACACAGGGATAAATGTTCAAAACAATGTATTTATTTATAATTAAATCAATCAAAATATATGTAACGGGTAAGGTGAGGTGTGAGTCATCAGTTTGATCAGTGGTGTATGGCAGGTGTGGATGTGTGTAAGTGTAGTGTATGTGCAAGTGCAGAAAACTAAAGACAAACAAACTCAAAGCAACCAAAAAAGAAAACCATGCTTACTGAGCAGGGGAGAGAGGCCAAATGGCCCTGACCAGCCTGCTTAAATATTGGGCCTGATTGGAGTCAGGTGTGCCTCCTCCTCTAGGCACACCCATGCAGGCTGGTCCCCTCCTCCTGCACATGAACAGAACACCCTGTTAAGACAGGGTGGGTCATCACAATATACATATATATATATATATATATATATATATATATATATATATATATATATATATATACACTCCACCCGTCTGGATCAGAGCACCTTGTGTCAATGCGCTTGGTCTGACGCAGTTGTATTGAACAACAGACACGCGCAGCTGCGCAGAGACATTATTATTATTTCGTTTATTTCGGCATGTTTATATAGACACATTTCATCTCCAGAACATTATACATTGCATACTCAGCACATGACGAAAAGGGTACGGGAGAAGCTGACGCTTATCAAAGTCCCGCCCCGTTCTATGTAAGATTCATGATCACATCAACAACAGAATTCAGTAAGATACATAGTTTACCACATAGCAATTTGTCTAATTTCATCCTTCACAGTCCAGATAGCATGTATGTTTGTACACGTGTCCAGTCCACTCATCCTGATCACCGTTCCTGTGATTTACTACTGTGTCCACTGTTCAGTTATTTTTATGTCCAAGTCTCTTTTTGCATGCAATCCACTTTACATCAATCAGCAAGCACATCATTGCACATATATTTATTGATATGCACAGACTAGTACACATTTAGGTCTGTAATGGAACGTGACTGTTGATATTTATAAGGGAAAGAAGGGAAAGAAAAAAAAAAAAAAAACGGCCCATAGCGCGAAGCCCTTGGGGCACGAGGCCCCGTGCGGTTGCACGGTTCGCACACCCCTTGCGGCGGCCCTGTGTATGCGTGTGTGTGTGTGTGTGTATGTGTGTGTATGTATGTATGTATATATGTATATATATATATATATATATATATATATATATATATATATATATATATATATGTATATATGTGTGTGTGTGTGTGTGTGTGTGTGTGTGTATATGTATATGTATATATATATATATATATATATATATATAGATTCGCTGCTAATCCAGGACACGAGAACACACATGGAGGCGCACATTGAGCACTGGAAACCATCCCAGGTCCCGAGACCCAATCACAGCTAGGCTAAGCTACCGCAACTAACTAACCCGCAAAACTACAGAGCGAGCATGCAGGTGCACGGGCCGATGTATATGTCTGTGTGGCTGTGTGTGTGTGTGTGTGTGTGTGTGTGTGTGTGTGTGTGTGTGTGTGTGTGTGTGTAAGTAATAGTCCAATCAATGCTCCACCTGAACTGTAACTATATTGGAGGAGGGAGGGCGCAACCCCGCCACCCGAGAGACCCGAGGCCTACAAGGAAGAAACCGGAACCCAGGCCACCAGCAACTCACAGAGGGCGGGAGGAAACCCACCGCCAGCGAGGCCCGCCCCCTCCCAGCGGCAGCCGAGGAGACCCGCGGGCGGGGCCCCCACGACCACAGGAAGAGGCAGCCAGGGAACCCACGGCGGAGGACCGTGACCCAGGCGAACCTCGACCACCCGGCGTGGGCCGGACATGCGACCAGGAGGCCCTCACCCTCCAGGACAACGACCCCCACCCGGCGAGAGGCCAGCCTGCCCGAAGAGACGGATCTTTGATTATAATTAATGAGCTTCTGAGATCACAAGAAATGACGCTGCATCTCAGGAGATGCTCCGATTTCAGTATCTGATAAAACATCAAGTGGTTGCAAGGACATTTTCCTGTGTTGATGGAACCATATGACAGTCCTTGCACACATGTTTATATGCACACAGTGACAGGCTAAAACGCAGGCTGCCTAAGTCAGCTAATGCATCCTGACAATCCCCGTCTGTCGCAGACATAAAAATCAATGGTGTAGTCAGTCTATGAAGAAATAATTTATCAGGGGAGAAACTCCCACCTGTTCTGTAAGGCACTTCTCGGGACTAATCTGGGGACAGGGTTACGATAACATGTGACAAAACAGGAGAGATCATCTCAAGTAAGAAGGACTGAACCACAGAAGGACCTGTTAGAAAATCAATACAGTCTACACTACAATGTAACAAACCAACAAACAGTGCCTCTGTCAAATCGATCCGCATGCCCACACACACATATCCAGAGATACTGCACAGTCAAACACAGGCTGATCTGACTCACCATTGCTAGAGAAGAGAGAGCGAACACTACAAACAGCCTCAAAGAAAAAAGCCATAAGTCTGTTGACGGGTGACTGATGAGTGTCGTTTGACCAAAACTACTTTCACCGGCTGTTATCCATGCCAATCAGTCCATGCCTACAACTGCTGCTTCTTTGACTCACACTCAACAACGCAAACTGAGAGTCCAATGCATTTGTAGCCAGCCAATGAAAGGGTGATATGAAAATGAGAGAGCCAATCAGGGGCTATTCAGCATTGAATACTTCTACTGTTTTACATCTTTCAGGTACTGTGGCACTCATTTACCTGAAGGCAGTTATGTTGCATTCAGTGTCACCAACAGCCTAAGAGGAAATAAACAAATATATGCAAAGGGAAGTTTACACATGGAAGTTATAAAATTTACTGAGAGCAACCACGTTTCTCTTTTCACTGAAAACTGCCATCACTGCCACCAAAAGAAACATCTTTAAGGATCATATCCATAAATATTGCTATTGTATTTCTAGTGTATGAACTGCAGATACAAAACACACTATACAACAAAGCTATACAATACTGACTTTTGATTCAAATATTAGGCAATTTATCGCGATGGAGCCATTTATCCAAAAACCTGATAGCTGCTACTGTCGTGGCCCAGGTTTTCTGTAAAGTTTTGGGCGTCTTTTCTTGTTTTCTTTAGTTTTGTTCTTCCGTTTGACATGTTCCCCGTTTCTTGTGTGTTTATTTTTGTTCAGCCCCCATTGATCCCGATTGTTTTCACTTGTGCCTTGTAAAGGCTGAGTTATGGTTCTGCGTCAAAACGACGCTGTGCCTACACCGTAGGGTACGCGCCGTCACTGACGCCGTCACTTACGGGGGGGTTGGGGGGGGGTACTGCACCGCGGCGAAATGGAGTGACGGAGAAGTCCGAAGGATTCACGACGGCGTCACGGTGACGGCGTAGGCACGGCGTGGATTTGACGCAGAACCATAATTCAGCCTTAAGCCCCTGTGAGTAAATATTGTCTCGTCATTCCCTTCCCTTGTGCTAGTAGGTCTGTCTTTTACTCGCCTGTTTACCCGTCTAAGTATTGGTCACCTTTTGGATTTTCTAACAGAGGCATTTTTGGATTTACTTTTTGGATTACCTGTTACCTTTTTGTTAGTAATAAAAATATTTGTTTTGAACTCCTGCCGCTTATGAATCTCCTGCATTTGGGTCCCGAAACCTCACCTCATGACCAAAAAAACAAAAATCAAAACACACAAAAAAACAAACATTTAAAGCTAATAGTCTTCTGATTTAGAAATTATTAGACGACATGTACTGATGCAAGCTTCAATGTATTTTTTACAACACAGGTTTGGAGGTTTCCAGAAACAAAAACAAAAAAAATGAAGAGAAAAAAAAGAAAGAAAAATATTCCCCCGCTCCTGATGCAGCAACAACTCAGTTCAGAGATAAAGTACTTCAAGAAGCGTAGAAGCAAGGTCTGCCATTTCTATTGGATTTCATTTCTACTTTACATACAAGTATATATACTGTATATCCGTGTCAGCAGGAGAGAGCCTCTCTTTAAATTCATTACTAGAGATCTTCACTGAAACCTTTCAAAATGTGGGAAAAATGTAAATGAACTAATCGCAATGAGGTTTAGTTTTCTGATTCTGAAACTTTGTATTTCAACAGACATTTCATCATTCTGGAAAACAGAATTGTGAAACTTTTAGGTCACTTAGCTATTTGAATAACAAACCTTACACAGAAATGCAAAACACACACATTGGAAGTGTTTTGACTTTTCGTACTACTTTGAATACACCTTTGGGTTACATGTGTGTGGCGTTGTTCTTGTTCACACGCTGGGCTGTGCGCTGATGGAGTGAGAGCTATGACGCCCTGCTAATAAGCAATGACTTGCACTGGAAAACCTTTTAAACTAAGCAAATACTGTACACACACACAATGCACACTGATCTACATTACAATAACTGCCCAACTCAGCTCCTCCATCCATCTGGGTCCAGTTTGCAGTGAGCAGAAGAAAGCATTTAAGATGGCCATTACCAAGTTCAACGCCTGATGAAAGGAACTAGATAATAATGAATGAAAACTGAATGCAACGAAAAACATCTTCAACACCATTCACTATTTGACATTTTTCAATCTGGTTTCCGCACTGCCCATAGTACAGAGACAGCATTATTGAGGGTAACCAATGACCTTCTCATCTCTGCCGACTCTGGATCCCCCTCCCTGCTCATCCTCCTCGACCTTTCAGCAGCTTTTGATACTGTTGACCACCATATCCTCCTAAGCCGTCTACACACCGACATTGGTCTCCATCACTCCACACTGGACTGGTTCACCTCCTACCTTGCTGACAGGACAGAGTATGTCAGCTTGGGATCTTCCAAGTCCCAAACAGTCCCTGTTACGTGTGGTGTCTGCCAAGGATCTGTCCTAGGACCTCTCCTCTTTATTTTGTACATGCTGCCCCTGGGTCGTGTCATCAGCCGACGCGGCATCTCTTTTCACTGCTATGCCGATGACACTCAGCTGTACCTCCGAACTGACCCCAACCTACATTCCACCCCACGTTCCACCGCAGTCTCCTCATCATCACCCACTCAAGCCCTTTCCAACTGCCTGGAGGAGATTAGGGCGTGGATGAGTCACAACTTCCTTCAATTGAACAGTTCCAGATGTTTTTATTGTCTATGTGCTTTTATGCTTTTACTTCTGTTTTTTTATGCATCTTGATTTTATTCCTTTTTGTTTATTTTGTATCTGTAGCACTTTGAGATTATTTTATGAAAAGTACGTTACAAATAAAATGTATTATTATTATTATAAAATAAAATTACAATAATGCCAAAAATCTAATGATAATACATGCAAGTCTACATTCAGAAAACAGAAAAATGTCAACATGTTCATGAAATACCTTAAACTATTTTTTCTTAATGCATTTAAGAATGTTTTGAAGAAAGCCACTCAACTCCACCCTCTGCATCTGCCACGTGACTCTTTAAAATCAATGTTACAGTTTTGTCCAACTCTTTGTAAAGTCAATGAAGCATATGTTTATACTCTATAAGCGATTACTGTGATGGCACAGTACCCATCAGACTTGAACAGCTCTCTGAACGAGATATTTTAGGTCACATGGTTTCATAGAATCAGGGAATGAGTTGGTAGCCACTTCAGACATAAAAAAAAATATATACACTTTAAATCACTAGAAATGTTTTCACTCATTAATAGCATGACCCCTTTCTATTACGGGAAATACTAGAAACACAAAGCAAAGCAGAGAATACAGTCATGAAGAGCCAAGCTTTTTCCTCACTCTCCGTGGCTAACTAGTCTGTGAAACACACTACCTGAGTTAGTAAACAATGGACCTGTAATTGGGGTCAGGCTCTACATTAAAGAGGAGGTCAGAGGTGAAATGCTGAGGCAGGTTGGTATGTACGCCACACTAAAAACCAATTGGAAAAATACCTTTTATCAATACCCAAGGTACCTGTGATATTAACCACTGATGGCTGGAAATGGAAAGACGATGTGTGATGTAGGTCAAGACCTCCAGAGAATCAATGCTGTGATAAAAAAAGGACACCATGACTGCCTTGCAGGTAAGAACTAAATGCTGTTGCATAAGAAACCAGTTGAAACTCCGCAGAATTGCTACAAGGTCTCCACCCACTCACTCACTAGAGGATGTAATGACCTCTGCCCACTGTCAGCTCACATTACTGTTGCTGTTAACCTCTCATGACAGACAGCTCTACATCCACCTGTCACTTACATAACCCCCGTCACTCTTCAGTATCCACGTATAGAACAAATGCTGCAATGATGACCAGGTTGATGCAAATGCTTCCTGCGTGCCAATAAACTGCTGCAGGGGTATCGGGTAGAGGATTTACTGCTCTTGGCAGGTCTGCGCTATTTATTCAAGAGGACATGCGAAACTTTGGAAACTAAGCGAATGCGTGTCCCTGTTTTCTACCTGATGCCATGAAAATGGCTCAAGCAAAGACATGTTACATCCAGATCTGTACCAGTGTTATGGCCCATGTGTCACCATAGCTTGCTTTTATTACCACTTACAGTACCAGTTTGTAGTTTATTTTGGTTCTAAAGCAGCTCACTGGAGTAAACTCGTCACAAGGAACTTGGTTTTGTGTTAACACTGTTATGGGGTAAGACCAGTGTGCTGACACTGAAGTAAAACTCGGCTTCAACTATAAAGTTCAGCAGTGCCAACTATAGTTGCTGCCTGTTTATTACATATAATCTCTTCCCATTTTCTTCAGCTAGCTGCTCATCAGATAAGCTTCCTGTAGTTCAGGAATATAGAAGAACAATATGGAAACTGGGATTAGCGATGATTAAATTATGATCTCTCCTGGGCAGGACACCGATACAACAATATTCGTCATGGTTCATAATGCATAGATACACACTTATAACAACTCTTGCACTGTTCTTGGTGTCCTTGAACACTGTACGTTTTTTGTCACAAGGAAGTGAAATCAAAATGAATGTAAAACAAAATATATATTGATTTATTAATTTGGACTTAAAAAAAACCCAATAAGACAGACAACAGTAAAGCATCAGATTAGCCATAACACAGAGAATAGAATAGCTTCTTTGTGGTGAAAATGTCACTGTGTGGAATATTGATAAGCATGAAAACACATACAAATAATTTTCACCTTGTTTTGCAACTTCTGCAATGCACCTCGGTGAACTAGTGCTTCAACGTGTATGGACGACAAACAAATCAGAAGAAAAATAAATGTTGAATGCAGGCGTCTTCCCAGCTCCATCTCTCTTCTCTACAAGTGCTTGCTCTGGCTGTGCACACTACAAACTAATAAAGCCTAGGAAAAGTTACTGCTGAGAATGTAATCAGGGAGTTGTGCTGCTCAGCAATTTTTCTACAGAAAGGACTGGATTACATCATGCCCTGGAGTCATATAACAGTGTGTGGGCACCAAGACGAAGCCCTGCAAAGTGTTTCTGTGCAGGGGACATAACTGCAGTGGATAAGCACCCAGGCAAACACGCCCCATCAGATGAATCCACATTTCTGTTCATACATATACTGCGTGGGCAGTTACAGTACTTTACAAACAATTATCATGTCATCCATGTTGAGTGCATAGGTGTGTGGATGTCATGCATGTGGGATTGTACCCCTCCCTTACCTGCCATCATCAGGGGGTGACACAGGGGAAATTAAAAGCCTTTATGAAGGCCTGTCTTTAGAGTCCATATCCATTACTCCACTCATGAACAATAGGCATTTCAAAAGGAGTAGCATTACATGAGACTGTTGGGACAGAAGCAGCTGCAATATAGCAACACTGGAAATGTTCTTGAAGTCTACAAATTCAGATGCTTTACAAAACAAAATAAAAGTGGTCTCAGGATATATTATATATTTTTATATTATTATTTTTTTATGTAAAATGAACTCAAATGGAGATGTGTTTGTTCACACCATTAATGTTCAAAAACACCACATAAACCTAAAGCACATCTTTTGGCTCACAAGATGAAGATTTCAATCTTAACCAACCTTACCACCATCCCCCTGGAATCCTCTCAACTGTGAACAACATCCCCATGCATGCACGCACGCGCACATGCACGCGCACACGCACACACATAGTTCATTCACTACATGTTAGTCACATATTCATGGTGGATCGGCAGATGCTTGGAGTCTCAGTGCACAATGACAGATTTCAATCTAGTCTGTTATTGGAGCATTAAATGAGAATTTTATTGGACGTGGAAATCAATTCATCTGAAATGACTGAGCTTGTGGCAAAGCATTTTGTTAATAATATATAACATACTCTCAAAGAAGGAATTCACAACACTCCCCGTGTGAAACATTGTTTAAACCATTAACTGTAGATTCAGGCTTGAAATATCTGCAGGTATGCAGAGTTATGCAGTACTTCCTTAATAAAATATCAGCTTTTTTTTTTTTTTTTAAGAAAAAAGTAGCATAGCTCACTGCAGTCCTGTGGAGAGCATTTTGGCAGAAGATTTACAGGAAAAATGGGCAAAGCCAATGGTAACTCTGAAAGGGGCCTTTAGTTTCCTTTTTTTCCCTTTCCCTGCTCATTTGGCAATGATCTACTCTCTGTGGTTGATAGCTGCAGAGGATGCAGAATCAATTTCCAAAATGGAAAAAAAAAAAATGTAATCCAAATTCTTAATTTACTCGATGGAAATAGCAAAGCCAAAGCACAATAACCCTTAAAAGCCTTGCAGCATGTTATGTTTTTGCATGTGCATGAAATAAGACATACAAGTTTGGCTCTTGAACATTAAAAGGGGAAAAAATAGTAAGAACAAAAAGGAGGTTTGTAACATAAATCAGTTTCTGTGACTGTGTATCTCTGCCTTGTTGATAAAATTGTATGCTTTAATTGTAATTAATGAGAACAAGTACACACGACGATCACCTGATTAGCTCTCCAGCTGCAGCCATCGCTGCGTACCACACAATCAAGCAATCTATAAAATACAGGACGTGAGGATGTTTTAAATATAACGCTACACATGAATTTGATATGAATGAAGGATGATGTTGCAGACAGGCGCAGCAAATTAACTTAGGTGACCGACAACGCGTGGGTGTTTGGACATGGAGGGGTGTGAATGTGTCATGATAACCTTCACCACACACTGACTAGCAGTGCATCAAGAAGGGTTCGAAAGGATAAAAATAGCTGTGCACTTTACATTTGTAATTTTCTTTGGGTAAGCCTTTACAAGCATGAGCCCTAACTTCTGCAAGCTGGTTGCTTTTGACCTTCTGAATTAATCTTTATGGCTATGTGCGCATTTCATATAAGTTTAATATCTAATTAAGAGGTGGAATGGTAGAATGTTATACCTTTTGCTGTTAATTTTATGTTAGAAATACATGCTGTGATCAGTCATCCTGAGTCCAGTGAAAATCTTTCAGGTTCTAGACAGTGACTGGTCAAATTTTACAACTCATCTTATTGAAAGGTGTATTTTTCCAAAGCAGTATTGGGAAGACAGGAAAATAAATAGATCACGCTCCTGCCTTTTCAGACAGAGAAGTACAGCCAGTCTCAATCAGACGACTCCTGCACGTGAAAACTGCACTTCAAAAACCTGTAAGTAACCAGGAAGACAGGAAAACAAAAAAAAGACAGGTGTGGAAAAATATGTACATGAGTGGATAGCAAAGCTTTCAATACTACAATAGAGGGAAGAGCAAGATGCACTCTGTATATTGCATCAGCATCAATAAAAAAAAAACAAGGCAACTATAAACAGTTCAAGAACCCATGAATATTAATTCTGCCCAGAGGTACTTTTCCTGTCTATTGATAGTCATCTATTGAATTATGCTCTACACTCCACATTAATGGAGCACTTATAACTGAAAGAAAAACTATTTTTTAACATTTCAAGGATGATGCATTTAATGTAATGTCACATTAAAGAAATGTTGCCAAACCAAATGTGATACTGCAGGTACCACATTAGACCTTGCATAATATTAGGCTGAGCCCTCGACTTAATAATATAACACTCTGCAATCCCCCATGGAGGTGTTCTTTTTATTATCTACAGAAATCAGTTCACAACTAAGAATAATTCAAAGCATGAACCACTTTTTGAAGAGAATATGTTCTAAGTGAGGATTTTCTTCTAATCGCTTCCTGCCGTTAGAATAATGAAATAATCCCTTTATGAAGTTTGGCTTTCCCATCCTGTGGTATTAATCCATAGATACATCAATTTTGAGAAAAGAATAATTTATGGATTAAAAGAGAAACACACGTTCACACCTCACTATTGTATCTGTAATAGTGAACACTGTTAAACAAACCAGTGTGGCGACAATGTGCATTTACTAAGTCTGTGAGTCATCCAGATAAGACCGGAGTCTTTGTCCCTTATTTCCCACATCAAGAGGGTGATGGATGGTTCTTCTGGCAGGCCTAACAGACTCCCACACACTAGTGACTGGAGAGATAAAGAAAAGTGGATGAAAGCACAGAGAGGGAGACTAAAGAGGGAAAAGATGGTTCCAGTAGATGGTGAGAGTTGCTTAACCAAAAATCGGAAACTTAAATAACTAGCAGAAACAGATGAGATTGTTAATGATTTATCCAATGTATGCCTTCCCCTACAAATGTACTAAATGAAGCTCATGAAATGTGTCCATTATCTATCCACCACACATCCTGTGCGCTCACATGTGAAGCTCTCCTTGCCAGCAAACAGTCCAATAAAAGGCAGTATTGTCCTTTAATATGTCAAATGACAATTCTACTTCTGCTGCATATCTTCATGGGCCATGTGCCTGTCAGTGGCAAGAGATAAGGACCCCCCCTCTACTACAGAGACACGTGCATGAATAGCTTCCCCTTCAAGTCCCTGCAGACCCCAAACCCAACCAACCAAGGTTACCATGGCAGCCAGGCACTATACATTTTAATTAGCTGGCTTAAATCCCCAAGGCTTGGACTGGTTGGAAACAACTCACTGCTTCCATAGATTAGGGCAACCACTGTCATACCCAAAGCTGTCCCCATCTGCACACACAAGAGGTCACATTCAAGTGCAGACACAGCTACTGAGTACTGAACAAATCACAAAGAGTCAAACACATCCACAACCCACTCAGTCCCCGTCCTCCTCCTAGTCAGCAGCAGGTATGAGGAGATCAATCCACCAAATGCACTGCAGAGCTTCTCGATGCCAACACACCCACGTTCATCGCATGAAAACAGCGAAGGCGCTCAGCGATGTGGGCATCTACGCCTCAGTGTGCCACCATACCCTCCATCCTCCATTCTTGTTTGGGGGCATGTGCTAATGGAAAGTGTATCAAACCATGAAGGGAAACAAATGTGTTACATCAAGCCAAGCTGTTAAAATGCAAATGCCTGTCAAAAGGCTTTTGGGGGGCTCCAGTCAGTCATTGTACAATATATTTATTTCACACCATAGGCCAATTAGAGGTGCACGCAGATAAGATGAAGTGAGTTTGGTACACTGGAGATATCTCAGAGAAGAAGAAGCAGAAACACTAAAAATGTTAACTGATAACAGTTTTGGTGGCATAAGATTTCAAGGAGAAAGAGTTTGACATTAACAGAAAGATCATCATTATCCTAAAACTAATTATGCCAAAAAGCGATAAGAATATCAGTGTGGGTGTTCACTTAAAATGTTAGAAAGCCTACAAAAACCTTGATTTTGGATCCAAAAACTTGTAAGGTCATTCATACATTTCAGCAGATCTATTTTCAAGGTACCTTAGCAAGAGATCTGATGGTTTCCAGAGACAACACATGTGCAACTGCTGTGGAAACTGCAAAAGAAGTTATATTAAATACAATGATGTTAAATGATGTTTCTGTCATCACGTTGAAACATTCTCCAACAGTATCAGCAGACTAGTGTGAAAACACGAAGGCAGGCGTTTAGGTACTTATTTTTACTTTCAAGCACTAAGATCCTCTGCAGCCAAGCACATAATATTTTTTTAACGGGTTTAACTGATAACTAAAAAAAGACAACACAAATGATTAAAAAAAATAATAACAAATAAATCAGCCATGTGCTATTTAGTCAAAGTTTATTTGGTCAAATTAGTAAAAGTCAGAATCTTACGCTATTTCAGTAAATGCCCAGACTTTAGTTTGATTTAAATGCAGTGCCAATATTGTAAAGAAGAGAAGGTCTAAAACACTCAACAACAATGGGATAGACTGATAAAATCAAAGAGAAAATGATTAATTCAAATTAGTTTTGATGATAATGGTGCTTGTACAAGCTGCTGAATCAGTTTCTGTATTTAGCAGATATGTATATATATATATATATATATATATATATATATATATTATATATATATATATATATATATATATATATATATATATATATATATATATATATATATATATATATATATATATATATATATCTTGATACCTCTTGATACTTAATATCACAGAGTTGACAGAGGTATACTTTCATACCCCTTGGCAGATGAATGCTTTGACCAAGTAACCAAGCAAGGTGTTTCACCTACACGTGTGAATAAAAACATGCACATGCAAGACTAAAACATTTCTATTCAACCAATTCTATACATATAGATTGGAGAGACAAGTGCGAAGACAAAGATGCATCATGACTGATGCATTTCAACAACCCCCTCCCCCTCCTGTGATTTCGAACTTTACAGGTGTCAAACAGAATATCCAGTTTTAAAGCACATAACAGAAACCATTAGAAACAAACTGTATGGTTCGGTAAGGCTGGCCAGAAAAAAGCCTCATCACCACACACAATGTTGCAGCACAGCTAAGGTTTGTACAGTTGCATCAAAGCAAAACATAAAACATCTGGATATTGTCTTTTGAACAAACGAGACAAAGGTAGATAAGTAAACACAGCTCCATATTTGATGCAAACAATTCCTAACTTCACACCAGCTGCTGCCACAGGACTGAAGTCATCACCAGAAATTCCTCTGCATACAAAAGTATTCCTGCGTCAGATGTGGAGTCATTTGTCCACAAGTTCATGGTGGACTGAAACTGCATCATGTAAGAAGACAACTGATCCAGATCACACCAGCAAATCTATGAAAGAATGGCTGCAAAAGAGCAATATCAACGCGATGCAATCACCCAATCAATCCAGACCTGATTGGGGTGTCATGGTGGACTATGTTAAAATATCAATTTTTCTTTCATTTGAAGGATTACTTTTAGTAAGTGTCATCTAGCTCTTGGGACTTTGGACCCACGTCCTGGCCGTCTCCGTGTCTCGCTTCACCGTACCATGTCACACATCAGCAACAGGAAAACTAGCTAACAGAGCTACAGTGGACCTTAAAGGAGAGGAAACTAAGATTCTCAACAAAGTAATTATTACTGAGCAAGACAACCAACAACACTGTAAAGAGTGGGCCAAAATTCCTTTACAATGACATGCGACTGATAAAAAAACTAAATATTTTAATTTAAGTTATCGATGCCAAAAATGATTCTGCAACCTATAGAATAATATGTTGTGCTTTGTGTATCATATACCGCCACACTATTGTGGCTTTATTTTCTTAAATAAAAAACATGAGGTAGTAATTAATCCTTGGGTTTGTTTATCTTGTCCATGATTGTGGAATTTGGTAATGTTTGAGGACATTTAGACAATTTGTTAAGAATTAAGATATGGGTATAGGTTTGCTCAGCTGAGCCAGGCTGGTTGACTGGTTGTTGAGTGAATCCATCAGCCTCAAGTCATAATGGTTTCATCTTTCCCCCCCAACCCCCAATTCGTCCCGTTTTCCTGCTCTCCCTCTCTTCCGCTACACTACCCTGAATGCCTAATGATGGCCTCTGCCTTCCGGGAGCATGAAAACATGCCAGCTACACCATTGGCTGAGGAAGAAGAGTCATTCCTTCCTGATTGGCTGAGACGAAAGGGTCATGAATGGCAGAAAAAGAAGAGCATGGTGGTTACCATACTCCTACAGGATAACTGCTGTTCACAGTAACAGAGCAGACACACACACACACACACATAGCTTTGGCCCCTCAGGATATGGTGAAGATCCCCCACAGATTCACCAAACACAAACACACTGAGACACATGACACACCCTCTAACATCAAGCACAACAAAGGATTTCAGAGCCGTACCAATGTAAAGATGGAGAGATATTTGCCATTCCTTATAGCTCCATTTTCTGGTGTTATTCAAAAAGTATATAGTCTACATGATACTATGTGATAAAATGTTTCTAATTTTCATGACTTATTTAGGAAGATTGTTAAAAAACAGGATTAGAGTAAAAACAAGATAAATAAGAACAAATAAAGGTGGTTCACACTCTTCAGGCAGTAAACGCCAAAGAAAATGTATGCCATTGCTAATGTATGTTATTCATTACATTTTGATAATTTTACTACATATCCAATCAAATTGACAAAAATCATGGCATTTTTAGCATAGATTTAGATTAGTTTAGATTTTTGTTAGAATGGTGTATCATGGTGCTCTCCGATTCTTGCATTTTAAAATAATTTGGATCAGACAAACCTGCTGTTGTATTTGGTTTTGCTCCATGTACAACTTTCACAATAAAAGCCTTTCTAAAAAGAGGAGGATTTCTGCTCATGCAATGTTGATTGATGTAAGAACAGCTTGTCAAGCGAGCACCACAAAAGTTAAAATAATTTAACTTATACTTGCCTAACGGCATATTTCATTGGTAAATGACAGCACGGGCAAATTGGTTGTACAGCCCCAACCTGCAAGTAGTTAGGATTGGTCCCTCCAATATTTTACAGGTACGTACAGACCTTACCTTCCTGAGACAGCAGGGGATGCTCTGCAGAAATATCTATTGTAAATACAGTATAGCAGAAATCCTCAGCTATAGCCTTAACTGATGTACTGTAATACATAAAGCATCTAGTCACATTTATAAGGCAAAAACATATCAGAGTGGGACTGTAAAATGGTCTTAAAAAGGATGATGGACTGAAATCTGTTAAGAAAATGTCTTGGGCTTGCTGGATAAAAGCATCAGTTAAAAGGTTAAACAATTATTTCCATGACAGCATTTCCAGCATCTTAATTTTAGACCGCATTCAGTTCAGCATTAAGATGCAGTTGTTTGCAACCTGTTTTAGAGAGAGATAAACCTGAATCCCATTACATAAGCCAAAAAAAAAATCTCTTTAGCAGTCCCAAAGGAAAGAAAATGCTTAAACACAAAGCGGACAGGCATGGCACTGAAGAGGCAGCGGAGATGACTGCATTACATAACAGAGCTTTAAGCTGACTCGGATTGTTTCCCCCTTGAGTGTGTGACAACAGCTTTGAATGTCTGTTTCTATAGCTACAGTTCAGGGGAAGGAAGGAACATATTCATGTATTGATCAACATAATGGAGGACATTAAACAGTTGCAAGACGATCATTTGAGACTTAGCATGCAGCAAAGATTAATTATAACAGATCCCAGTGCAGCTCCGGCAGAGCAAAACATTTACTGTCTGCACATTTAATGCACAATGTTAAAATAGATGCACGATTGCTAACAGCAGGTAAATAATATTTGTTAAAACATTTACATCCTTTTGTTGAATACTCAGAAGAGGCATTTGCACTGGTCTTGCAGTGGAGATATTACTGCAGGGTGCTCTTAGGCACAAAGGTAATGCTGTTTTCACACAGAAAACTGTTCTGTTTTGTATCAAATTAAAGTACACAGTGCAGCAGTGCAACCACGTCAGGGAAAACAAGACATCTCCTAAGTGAAGCAGAGGTATAACTGGCTCATTTAGCTTGTACTGTATTGTGTTGTACTCTGCGGTCAAGCCACTATTGACATGTGTGGAAACATGATCAGATGCCATTGATTTGAGTTTGTTTCTATTGGCGCTGAAGGTAGAAACCAACTCAGCGACTGAGAAGGAGAGAGCCAGGGAGTTTGGTCAAAATACATTTCTAAGGTGAGATAAGTGAGACATCCCTGGTTGTATTAAACTCCCCCACGACACCCTGTTGGGAAGCTGTCCAGAATCTCTCTGGTGTTCTTCCATTTCCTGAAACGAGCCATGTGACAGCCAAGTAGCTCCAAACATTAAACACTTGAAGACAGAACTGGGACCCAGTAGAGGGCTGCCAGGAGCAGCTGGCAAGCAGTGAACTCCATCTATTACCGTTTATGTGGTGCAGAGGTGAGTCAGACCTAAACTGACTGCATGGGAAACCCTTTGTAGGAAAATGTGGATGCTCATCCAGAAACCTCCTGCTGTATTTTCATTGATGTCATTCAATATATAGAAAAAGGAAGTTTACATATTTTAATCACATGTTTCTTAAGCTTGAACTATCATGTCAAAAGATAACTCCTAAATCTCTAGCACATTTGTAACAGCTGTTGATGATTGATAAAGCCTAAGAAGATTTTTCATGTTATTTTTCCTGCTTCGAGACATCAGGGTTTTATATGTATATGTGACATAACTCCAGAACTTTGTATTTTCTCATTTGTCCATCAACTCTTTTTAGACTCTTTATGAACTGCAACTTGACACAACATCCACGTTTTTACAGTTTATAATACAGCACTTGTAAGATGGTAGCATTCAGCCAGCCGATTATTCCTGCCAGAAACAGGTTATTCTTTATTTCTATGCAGAAACACTGGCAGTGGAAGCAAAGAGTCTCGCGCATAATTTAACTCTTTCCAAACGGCTCACTCCAACATGTTTGGTAATATTGTGTCGTGTGTTTGCAGGGCTGAGCTCAAGTCCGACACACTGACATGAGAATTTTTTTTTACGGCCGATCAAAGCCATGCATAAATTTAAGCCTTCCTCACTGTGGTTCGGATTAGAGAAAATCTCTTTGACATATGTGCACGCGTAGGTCTCTGCATGTGCACGTGCCATCTCCAGTCCGCCTTGCCAAAATGTCCATATTCTGGCTGTTACATAATCTGGTTCTCCCCTGACGTAGCTTTAACTGCACATAGCAACGAAGACGGTGAGAGACAGAGCTGCCAGATATCCTCAAATCAAAACTGACTTCTTGTAATGATAAGGTGAAATTCATGGCTTGCTCACAGTGAAAAAAAAAACAAACTGTACAGAGTACAGAAACAAATGAGGCAACATAGATATAAAACAATCATCCTGATACACAATACCCCGTGTTTCTGGTGGAGTGGGGGTTTAAAGACAGAAAATGGAAACAGAGAAAGCACTAGGATGCTTTTAAAACCAGATCATGTGTCGAAATAAAAATTGTTATCCTGTTGAAGCTCATAACAAAACTAATTAACTTTAACGAGTATACGTGAGACACCCACTTGAGACAGTGATCAACTTCTCAGGCTGAGACAAGAAGACGACACAAAAAAAGAGAAAGAACGGGTGAGAGGAAGATAAAGGGGTTTTGTATTTGTATCTAACACACACACACACACACACAGCTTTCTGGGAGTCAACCACTTACGATCCTGACCAGACAAATGGTGCGGAGGGTATATGATGAGGGGTCTAAGCTGGAAATTTGCTTGTATTATTGGGAGTTTTTGTGTCCGGGAACCGATGGGAGAGCCGAAGCTCTCCGCTTCCCTTTAGAATTTCTCTTTTAGAGAAATTTCTGTATTTTCCTTTATTTCTGCAGTCCGTCTACAATATAATAATATAATGCGTTTACGTTAGTGTTTCATGACTTTTAAAGACTGCATAGCAAATACAGTTCTATAAAAAAAGATGCAGTGGGAAACAGAAATGTGGACTTAGTCAGCTGTGGCCAAACACTGAGGCTCAACACTTCAGTCCCTTGAGGAAGCAGCGTCACCGTGGCTCTAAAGGTATCCACTCTTCTCAGGAGTTCAAGATGTGTGGTCACCGCTTAACACAGAGCCATTATCACATTTTTAATGGCAGAAGGCAAGAGACAAGGAGTGCAATTATGTCCGTGTTTTAAGTAATTCACTCATAACAGAGGAAGCTTTGGTTCTGATGCATTATGGTTCGTCGGGGCAGGGCAGGTCATCAGACACCACTTCCAACAAGCTTTGAGTCAACCTCCACATTTAGAAGTATTGTGCACTCATGTGAGTAAGCCATAAGTGGCTTGTTTCAAGGTCTGCATGGCGGTATAGAGGAAAAATACTAAAAAGCAGTCCCGGAAGGGATGGCAAAAATAGTTTCATTTTTAATTCCATGAAGGCCAGTTCAGCATCCCAACAAACCAACTTACACACCAGACATGCACTTGTGTTTGTATAGAGGATAATGGAAATCTGAAAGGATGATGAGATGGCAGGCACACAAAAGTGTGTGCCCTTTACCACAGAATAAATCATAATAAAGCTGGGATCAAGTCTGTTGTGATGCTAATATCCTACCTCTGAGCTGAAAGATCCAACCTCCTGAAGAATTCAAAATATTCTAAAGTGCATACGGTCTTATATTGAAGTGGATCTGACCTCTGTTCACATAAATGCCAGAACCAAAATAGCATTTATCAAAATAAAACAGGCATAACGTCTCCTGCATAATCCCTAATGGTAAACATTCATTGTATTGTTGTTAGACTGATGTGACTGAATCTTAAAATGTGGGAAGAGGAAGACAAACTTTTTTTAATCTTTTTGTAAACATTAATTCCACGCCGAATGAAGTAAGCTGTAAGTAACCTGAAACATGAAGAATTTGTTCTTGGCCATGAAGAGCAAAATTGAAGAAACCCATTGTGCAGAGCTGTATTAGTTTGTGAAAGCGTAAACTTGAGAAGCAATATTGCACCTTCATAAAATCTTTGCGAATGTACAACTGCAAAGGTAGAGAAAGAATCAAGAGGGGATCTCCAGAGTGCTTGTATAGTGAGATCTAAGAGTACTGTATGAATATGTGTGTGTGTGGATGAGTGAATGAATGTGCCATATAGTGCTCATTAAGTCATCAACGAAACAACAAAGAAAAAAAACACTATATAAATACAGTTCATTTACTATTCAGGACTCTCATAGCAAAATCAAGCACTTCTTTGTGCTTGTGGGCTGTTCTGCCACTGGCCCTCAACAGCACTTAGCCAGTTTACACGACACATCATTCGAATTTAACATTAACATGGTTTGTTGAAAAAAATATGGAAGAGCAAAGATGCTAAGCTGAGAAACAAGACATGACTGAGTCTTCAGTTCACTTTGGTGCTGATAAAGGTCAGACACATGAGCATGAAATGGGAACTGGCATCAAATTAGAATTCCCAAATGATATTATCAGTATAAATATAATTGCCTGATTTTATATCTTGATTAGCAAAATATTCTAATAATTAAAAAGTTGGTAAATCACTTAATGTCACATCATTTGACATAAAAAATGAAATATTGTAATATGATGAAATAAAGATCATCTTTAGAACATGAGTTATAAAAATGAATGTGTACATTTCTCAAATAACAATTTTTCATGAGGAGAAGGAGAAATTTTATAACTGAATCTTAAATTTAAAATTGTCTCATGTCAGTATGGATACTTCTGAAACTTTTCTGAAAAAACTTCAGTAATAAACACGCATCGAACACAGTTAAACACAACACCAATTTATGTCCCTCTTCCTCTCGTACTCACTCCCCCTCAGGAGATTAAGACATGGTGACAATAGTGACACAGCAGAGCAAATCCCAGAGGGCTGTGTCATGTGGCCAAAACTCCTGCATATACACAGCACCAAAACACAGCAGCAGAGAACCCCAGCAGAGCCTGATCACATCTGAGTACTGCTGCAAAGAGAATCATGCAGTCACTGCTTTACAGCAGAAGCAGCAGCTCATTTAGGAGGAAAAAAAAATAGATGCAGAAATGGCTTGGTCATTATGCTTCATCATAAACATTGCCGTCAGCTGACTGCAAACTGAGCTGGTGTAAAGTACGACATGTCCAAGTGACACAAGAACCAAATAAAGAACACAGCCAAGAGTTGATTACAATTCAGCATCAGACAGATCGTCTCGTCAGTGGTATGGAACATAAAGTTCTCCCTCAAGGTTGTGAGCATGACGCATGCTGTGGATGTATGGGCTTTCCTCTGATTCTGTCCCTACAAGCTCGCAAGAAAAGCATGAAAGCAGCAGACACGAGTTGTGACCACGATCCGGGGGGGGCATCAACAGAAGGGGCACTCGAGTTCACTGTTGTGTTGCACACAGCCACATTGACGCGCACTAATTGGAAGTCCTTTTGAAAGTCTGAAGTCTTCACACTGTGTACGTCTGGCTGTGGCTGTAATGCAAACAGGCAGCGCATGAAGAGGAGGAAAAGAGGGTGCAGGGCAAAATGGTTTGAGGAACAGCCGAGCGCGCAGACAAATGGGAAGTGATGAGAGCAGATGAGTAAATAGATGAATGGAGAGATACGTACTGCTGTAGAGGGTGTCGATCCAGGAGAGCCGGGGCAGGCCATGAGCACTGAGGGGCTCCATCCTCCGTTTCTCTCCTAATGTCAGATACTCTGCCTCTCTCTTGTGTCTTCACTTGGTTTCTCTTGCTTTTTTGGTCTTTTCTTATAGCTCCTTTTTTCCCTTATCCTTGAAAAGCAGCTTTCATCACCCGGGTAGAAGCAAAAAGAAGCATTTGGAAGAAAAATAGATCAAAAGACACCAAGGGGCTCCGTTGGACTGACAGGCAAGCGAGCTGAATGAGTGCATAAGAGGTGTATGTGTCTGAGTGTGTGAGAGAGAAAACAACAGGCTGGAGACGGACACCGCCGACCGTTGCTAGGGGAAGGGAGAAGCACTCCCTCTCTCTATGGCTTGCTCTCTCACTCCCATCCTCCCCTCCTCACTTATTCTCTCTCTCTCACTCTGGATTCTGCGCAAATGGCTCATCAGACTCTCTGAGTCTCAGCATAGAAAAACAGAAAAACTGAAGAAAAAAAAATATCAGGGGCTGTGCAGAATAACAGAGACAATAACAAGAACCGCATCAAATATGTTTATTATTTTTGCCCTTCTCCCTCTGATGGCACTGGTTCAAAATAAATCTGGCTGTGATGCATAAACTAATTAAGCAAAAAAAAAAAAAAAAATGTATGAGACATTCTTGCTGCAGTTTCTTTATTCTAACCAGGGGAAAGTCATTGACGCTTTCATTAGAACACTGGTAACGACGTTACTTCCTCCTGTCACTAACAATTTGCAGACACAGGCGCTGCTAAGAAGAAAGAGAATTAAACAGGAGGGTTTAATTAGACTGGATTCAAGTCCTTTTGTTGTCCCAGATGTCCCAGCTGGAAAGGACATTCTTTTTGCTCAGGTTGTGTCCTTAATCAGAAGCAGTGCTGCCTTACAGGGCCTACTGTCCAATCATATTTATTTAGATTGTAAAACATGTTGTAAGAGTTTAACCTTTTGAGTGCATGTCTCACCTCTGTTGGCACTGATCGATTCAAAACCCTAAAAATCATAACTATCTGCAACTCAAAAGTGTTTTTTCCCCCCTTTTAACAACTCCATTGTTCCATTAGAATAAGATTAATTACATAGGTCTGTTCCACTTTCTATATTCATGAGTTTCTATGCGAGTCAGTTCGGGACAACACAAACACAGAGTCTCATTCATGAGAAATCAGCAGAGCAAATTTACCCGTTTTGGCATTCATGAAAATATTACTTGTACCAAACTTTTTGTAAAAACATCTTCTCCTGCCTGTGACCACACACAGAGCTTGTGTCAATAAGGAGTGTACATAGATACTGCTTTTCATGGTGTACAAACCGGATTTGGTTGAAGTTGGGAAATTGTGTAAAATGTAAATAAAAACAAAATACAATGATTTGACAATCCTTTTCAACCCATATTCAATTGAATACCCTACAAAGACAACATATTTAATGCTCAAACTCATTAACTTTATCTTATTTTTCAAATAATAATTAACTTAGAATTTCATGGCTGCAACACGTGCAGTAGAAGTTGGGAAAGGGCATGTTTACCACTTCGTTACATCACCTTTCCTTTTAATAACACTCAATAAACGTTTTGGAAGAGAGGAGACTAATTCTCTTAGCTTCTCATGTGGAATTCTTTCCCATTCTTGCTTGATGAACCGCTTCAGTTGTTCAACAGGCCGGGGTCATCTCTGTCGTATTTTACGCTTCATAATGCGCCACACATTTTCAATGGGAGACAGGTCTGGACTGCAAGCGGGCCGGGGGAGAACCTGGACTCTTTTACTTCCAAGCCACGCTGTTGTAACACGTGCAGGATGTGGCTTGGCATTGTCTTGCTGAAATAAGCAGCGGCGTCCATGAAAAAGACGTGGCTTGGATGGCAGCATATGCTGCTCCAAAATCTGTATGTACTTTTCAGCATTTATGTTGCCTTCACAGAAATGTAAGTCACCCATGCCATGGTAACTAATGCACCCCCATACCATCACAGATGCTGCTTTTGAACTTTGCGTTGATAACAGTCCGGATGGTTCCGCTTCCTCTTTGGTCCGGATGACACGACGTCCAGTGTTTACAAAAACAATTTGAAAAGTGGACTCATCAGACCCCAAAACACTTTTCCATTGTGCATCAGTCCATTTTACATGAGCTCGGGCCCAGATAACCCGGCGGCGTTTCTGGATGTTGTTCATAAACGGCTTTTGCTTTGCATGGTAGAGTTTTAACCCGCATTTACTGATGTAGTGACGAACTGTATTTACTGACAGTGGTTTTCTGAAGTTTTCCTGAGCCCATTTGGTGATATCCTTTACACACTCATGTCGGTTTTTAAGGCAGTGCCGTCTGAGGGATCAAAGGTCACGGTCATTCAGTCTTGGTTTCCGGCCGTGGCGCTTACGTGCAGTAATTTCCCCAGATTCTCTGAACCTTTTGATGATATTATGGACCGTAGATGTTGAAATCCCTAAATTCCTTGCAATTTTGCTTTGAGAAATGTTGTTCTTAAACTGTTCAACTATTTTCTCACGCAGTTGTGGACAAAGTGGTGACCCTCGCCCCATCCTTGCTTGTGAATGACTGAGAATGTTTGGGGAGGCTCCTTTTATACCCAATCATGTTA